>NC_064899.1:23852480-23944980 GCF_929443795.1 Astur gentilis | reverse complement strand
CCTTAATTTTTAATTACCAGACAATGCAGTGTTTGGATTTGAGGAATACAGATTTCATTAGAGAAAACATAAACCTGGGTTTGAGTGATTGCCAGATTAAACTGAGTCATTTCCAACCTACCTTTTCCTCATCCTCCCTTTTTATGTTGGTGAATTTTGTAAGTTTTTTGAAAGGTGCCCTAAAATTTGTCATGCCTTCCCTCATTCCGAGTGTACTTACAGTCCCAGCAAGACCGTGATAAGATAGACCCCCACTAGTTAATCTTGCTGTACCCAGGAAAAGGCTGTATCAGTCTGTCAGCGAACATGTCTTGAAGGAGCTTGAGGGAAGTGTCCCCTCATTCACATACCCTGTACTGACCACCAATATGTTCAATCTGCATCCCCACCGCCCCTCACTGAGGTTTCCAAGCCAGTGTTCACGCATTTCTATTCCTGTCTCCCTAGAATTCCCCTCACAAGTTTGGTAGCCAGGATGCATACAGCCAGTCCCTAAGTCTGGCTGATATATGTCTCGAGTCTACTGCTGACTTACTGTGCTTTCTTCTACTATATCCCTTCCATATTTCTCCTCTCTGCTCTTCCACATCCCTGAATCCACATCTAGGGCCAGTAATAAAGCAGTGTCTATTTATAAGCTTTTGCAATTAATTTTAAACGGTTAAATATTTACGAGCATGCCACATGGAAAACAGAGCAGAACACCTAATGGGGTCTAGTAAAGGAGACACCAAAAGAAGTCCAAATATTGTATTTTGTTACTTTATTTAGACCACAAAACAACACTGCTGAAGGAATCTTTCTCCATAGTTACAAATAAAGAAATCCGACTCCTGTTGCTTTTGTCAATTTGATCTCAAGAATCCAGAAATAGTACTTGACTTAAGCTTATGTCAGCTAAGAAAATGAAATGGTATCCAAAGTGCAAGCTGGTTTTCATAGCGTTAATTCCTTTTCTGATCCTTGCATACTGAACTTGTTGCACGGCTAGCACAGCATGACTGTTCCTCAGTTCTTTTCTGTCAAGGACTTTCCAGCTACTTCCCAGATTCATAGTGGAATGCTATTGATGTCTGGGACTTGATAGATGAATTTCAGAGTAATTGTTTTCTTTTTTTTCCTGTATGCATTTGCATGCTAAAAATAGGATTTTATAGTGTCCTTACAATGGAATAGCCAACTGCTCCCAATTGGAAAATGACTGATTAATGTTACGCTTAAATGCCTTGAGAAGATCTCCCTTTTTTTCCCGGCCAATAATGGCAATCATAAAATTTCAATACAATACCTTGCAGAAAAACAAGAACTTGTGGTGGATGTCAGCGCAGTAGTCTCCACGGACCTTGGTGTCATTCCAGAGCTCTGTAATGCCTACAATGACATGTCCCTCCCCCCCGCTCGCTCTCTTCAGGAGAACTGCCTCCTGGGATGAGGCATTTGATGCACTTTCAGGTAGACAGTTAACAACACTGGATGTATACAACAGAATGTGCTGATTTTTTCTTTACTACAGAGTCCATGAATGTAAGCAGAAATCTCGCACTTAAGGTAATACCTAACATATCTGTACGATAACAGAAATTTACACACCATTTTTCATTAGTCTCCTCTCTCTTTCCTATTTTCCTTTCTGTAGACTACATAAAAATAAAGTTGCTTTTCAAAAGAGTTGTAAGTCTTTTTTTTTTTTTTTTTTTAAAGGTTGTCATAGAGTTAGAGATATAGGTCTTTAAGACTTATAAGAAAGAGGGGTGGGGATGTGACAGAGTTTGGGGGATGACTAGATTGTAGCTGGATGTCAAAAAAGACAAAATGTTTCCTTGAAAAAACAAGGCTCTATTAGGACATGGGAACTAATGTAAGTGTCAATCCATTAAGATTTAGCATTCGGGGTCCTATTTTTTTTCTTTTAGGCACGGGAAAATGAATTGCAAATACATTAACAATTGATCCATAAACCATTACTGAGTGCCTTGAAAAGGCATGTGAACAGGATTAGTATCTCTTGAAATCCACTGCCACTCCTGGAGCTCAGTGTTGAGCAAGAGAGGTGCTTTGCTCTTGAAAATCTAACGACCAGTTTTGCAATGTCACCAATTTTTTTCAATCATCCAAATACCACCAATTCAATTAAGCTCATAAACTTCCTACCCATAGTTCTCCAGGATAAGCAGCTCCATTTAAAAGTGAATGCGGACGAGCTTGTGCTGTCCATGTGAAATATTGTTCAATCAACAGCCAAAGTTTTACTTGTCAGTTTTGATATATCCGATAATAGCTGTAGGTTGTTTTGCAATGTCCAATGTTCTGTGAAGATGGGCTTTTCATATTCTTTATTGTTTTTTTCTGACAAAATGTTGCCTGGACTTTTGCAGTTTTGTGAAATGAAACAACAGTAAAAACAATATATAATTTAACCCTCATAGACCTAGCTGGACTGCAGATAAGCATCTTTCCCAGGCTTATGGCTAGTTTTGGCCAGGATATAATGAGTTCCTGTTCATTGATCCCTTATAAGCATCCTCAATGATTGAACATAACCCCATGCACAGCAGGCAGTCATTCATTTGTGCCCCTTTTCAACTCCATTTTAATCAGCATTTGACACTGTTGAAAATCAAATCCATAATTAAGCTTCACAGACAGTCAGAGTTTTGGCAAATAATGCCAAAAAGCAAAATTTGGAGATACTTTTCTAGTCAAGCATCTATATAAATTCTGCATTATATACTCTTAGTGCCCAATGATTTATTCGTACTTAATGGCTCTTTGTTCCTTTTTTTCTCATTTTCTCTGCTAAGGTTATTACCCTGCATTATTAACACACTCACGTGTGACTCTTTATTTATTTTTTACTAGTGGGAATTCACTTTTTTTAGAAACAGCTGTTTATTGTATATATAGGTTTAAAGTAAAGGTACACAAACACACTCACAAATCAACTTAATAAGCACCCTGATAAATAGCAAAGCTGCTTAATTGGGACAATTGCTAGGGAACAGATTCAATGACCCCAATCAGTGAATTAATGGCACACCTAGTTGTGAAAAGTCCATTTAAATGATATGCTTGGTGTTGTCTGGTGCCTAGTCACAGTAGTTAACAGGTGTGAATTGGTGTTCATAGCATAAATTTCCTGCTGCTTGACCCTTTGTTCACTTCAGGTTGCTTCTCTACTCTTTCATAGTTGCTAAGTGAATGAAAATTACTGGATTTGTCTTAAATTTATCAGACTATATTAACACCTTTATAACGGCCAATTTTAAAAGTAAGATTATTTAGAGAGAACGGTCTCTGTGGGAACCTTTCTAATTATTTACTGGCTAGGCAGAATGAAACCCATTTTCTGTGCCATATTCGGCCACATGCTTTTAAAGTAAGTAAGTTCCAGAGTAACTAATAAACGGCATTTTAGACAGAACCTCGACTTATTAATCTGGTTTCTTGGGGAATGCACTGTTTCCGTGAACTTTGCTGATTCCCTGATTAAGGGCCCTGTAGGGACAGCTAAATAATGTAACATCTAAACTATCTGGTGCCTGTCCCCAGAAGTGGACATCTCTGACTCCTGAATTCCACAAAGAGCGGTGAGGCTGCACGTCCCACAGGCCAGTGTGCTGATTTGTCTGCTCAGTGTTTGGTTTCTGAGTGTGGTAAAGATCAGTCTGCAAAGTTGATATGGCTGGATTTAAAAACAACACAGACAAAACTATTTTTCCCCCATGTCTGCTGATATCTGGAGGTTGTTAGATAAGTATTGGGTTCTTTTGTTTTATATTTCCTTTCTCATCCTTAGGAAGTTTATCTCTTATGGAAACAATGCAAAGGAATAGAAGCATAATAAATTGACTGAAGTAAATAAACATGTCCTTTTCTCTTCTCTTCCTGCGTGAATCTGCCACTTTAAGTTTCACTGTGTCTCTAATGGGAGTTTGTCAGCTAAATAAAACTGTTCAGCTGCTTTCTCTAAGTTGCCATCAAGCAAATCTGACCAGATATGCAAAAGCTACCCTGTCATAAAGTTTTATGACTATATTTGAAAGATTTACAGATGCAATCATATTAAAAGCCTTCTTTGGTCGAAGCAGAAGATGGAAAAAGAGCAAAATTATCTATGAAGTTCATAACTGGTCACTGAAGTGCTTGAATACAGGATGGATGCCACTGAAAACCATGTTATGTAGTGTCTTATGTTTCAACACACCACAAAACTACAAACGTACTTATACATCACGAGTGTTTGATGTGCAAGGAAAGAGAAGGAATACATGATCTATAGCTGCCATATGACGTTCAGCAGGCAGTTCAACACTTCACTGGCTCAGCTGATAGCCCTGGTAGAGTATGTCAAAGCTAAAGATCCATCTCCGATGCCAGCCATCCAGAGTACGTTACAACTTCAAGGCAAACTCAGGATACTAAAACTGTCAGTGCGGTGGTAAGGGAGATGGAATAAGTGGGTGGGACTGCATAAAAAAGGGCTTTCACTCAATCCCTATTGCTTTCTCACTTCCAGTCTTTTCTTCTGAGGCCACTGAATCAACTTGCATTGCCAATAAGTAACCAAACTGAGAGAGCGCAATACCTTTTCTGCCTTCATTTCAAAGCAACTGATGGCTCTTTTAGAAAATAACACAGAAAGTTTTAAAAATGTAATTTCATTTGGGAATCTTTTAAAATCCAATGCCTCCTGGACAACAGTTAACAGCAGTGTTAATGAAATGGCAGTTTGTGGCACCACAGGCTCTGGGGCAGTAAAAGAAGCCAGGTACCACAAGAGGTATATAAGAGAATTGTTAACGCTGGCAGAGCTAGTTTCAAAGTCCAGCTTCACTCTTGATGGTAACAGATAACTAAACACAACTGTAGCAATAGCTCCACCAAGGAAGGGGTAAGCATCCTATTTAGACAGTTGGCCGTGCAAGTGTAGGCACGGCTATAGGTATCCCTTAATAGGAAGTAAGCGAGGGAATAGATAACGGGATGCTCTCTTTTACTGTTTTTTTTTTTTTTTCTTTCACTTTTTTATTGCAGATGTTCCCCTGTGTCACCTCTTTGACTGTACCTTACCTGAAATAGCAAGCAGAACTGTATCAGCCTACTTGCCCTGATTTAGGAGAGGTTTTGCTGATGACCATTGTTCATTTCTTTTCATATATCTGCTTTTGTCCCTTTGTTTTGGAGCTTCATCTCCAAGCAAGAACACCTTCAAATGGCTAAAGACAAGCTTTAATTGAAAACTTGAACACATGCTGAATGTGTCACAGTGCTTGGACAGTCACTGTACACAAACATTTATATTCAATGAAAGGAAAGTCCCACTAACCAAACCCAGCTTGATTGGAATCTGAGACTGCCAAGCAGTATTTGTCAGGCATAACTACAGTACAGAGGCAGTAATACACTGTTTTCAGCCAGATGGATGTAGGGAGGTCAACAAGAAACCTAAGCTCTGCCTGGCTGGAGGTATTGCAAGTGCTGTAGAAAAACATTTGAAAAAAATTCTACTCTGGACAATGGTAAGTATCTAGTAATTGTTCTTCTCACAGATATTCAGTCAATAAGAGGTAAAATAGTTTAATTTTTTTTTTTTTTCATTTCAAACTCTTTATCAGTTCAATATAGATTAATAGCCACAGAAATCACATAAAACCATGGCAGCAGTCAGGATGTATACAACAGTGTAAAGCGTTAATTAAAACTAAATATACATGCTGTATGAGGGCATCAAATTATTTATAGATTTTTAACTCTTGCCTTTCAGAGGATGTAATCCTTACACGAGTGTCTTTTTTATTGTTTGCTTAGACCACATAACAAAATGTGGTTATTATTACCACAGACCATTATACCAAATATAAGCCATTCTCTAAACTTTTAAAGAAAATTCTTAAATTGATATTTAGTGTGAAATAATGTGACTGACATGTGAAGATACCTTGCACAGTGTGGCAGATATCTTGTTAAATTATCCGTGGTATTGGGAACTTGCAGGTCGTTGACTATCCCAATTTAATTTGGCTAGTACAGGACATTTCTAATAATTAATACTGTAATAACACTTAATGATCTGCACTCATGCAATCTGAAAAACCAGCTAATGGTGCAGTTTTTAGTGACTGCACGAACAGCAAGTTTTAAATTTGTCAAATGCTGCTATTTCAGCATCACACAGTCATGCAGAAGACCCTGCCTGTGGGGCTGTCACTAATCCAGACACTAGAGACTTGGCCATGACATAGCAAGAAGTGGTGGACTTGGTCTCAAGGGAGATGTTCCTTTGGAATTAAAAGTGGGAGTACTACGTTGATGGGGAACCACTAGCACTCCCCATTTCCCTCTTGTTCCAGGTCTGTTGACAGAAGGGATAAGAAGAAAGTGGAAAATGGGAGATTAGAATACAAAAGAACAAATCTGTTCACTTACCTTATTATAGTAGATTGTTAATTTTAGGACTAACTCCTCTCTGAATTTCTTAAGCACAGGCTCTACCTGAAATGGTCTCGTTGACATAAATGTAGGCTTTATTCTGTAGTCAGTGGAATAAGACCATTGGCACCAGTTTCTATACTGCAAGACAGTAGAGTTTAATCCTCTGAAAGGATAGATGGACATCCCCTCTTACACCTATTTCAAAGATTTTGTCATGGTGAAGGACTTTGGAAAAATTCCCATTGGTCTATAATGGAGATAACTTTTGGAATGAACAATTAAAAGCAAGTCAACAAATTTCCTTTCTCCGTCACAGCATCATCCTGTGCTTGAGAATGAGCACAAGTTAACTCCTTGGTGCTATAAATTCAATCTACATTATCCAGGAAATAGTATTTGGCATTCTTTAAAATAGCAGAATTTCACTGAAGGCTCCAGTTCAAATAAGATAATACCAAGTTCTACTTTGCCAACCCACATTCAGGATTATGGAGCTGTTTTTCATTAAACTGTGGCCCTTGGGTTAGAAAATGGTTTTATTAACAAACAATGATTCAAATAAAGTCAGAAGGTAAACATTGCACCTTCCCTGCATTAGCTCAAGAAGGAAAATGGTTAACTACACAGTAAAAGGGTGAGAGTAGGGAAACATCTCATTCTGACTGAGACAGATCTCATGTGAGCTTACAGAGGAATCTACATGAACAGGAAAGTGAAAGAGCTTAGACTTCGAGGGAATGAAAAGAGGTTTATCCTCTTCTCTTAGTTTAAGTAAAAATCACGGACTTCCCAATTAAGTCAAGACCACATGAAGATTGATAAAAAAACCAAGCTTTATTTTGTACATTTCAGGATTGCCTTTATCCTCGGACTTTTAAAATTAAGATTTTTTTATCTTGCATTTATTTTTTCCTGTGCTTAGCACTGTGAGCCAGCAATCAAGAAAAACAGATCAAACTGCTTGAGTGATCCAAAGAAAGAGGACGGGTATTTGTGCTTTCTCTTCACAATCTTTTGATATGTACTAATCAACAAAGTCCAGTCCTGTACCTAATTTACTGGTACGTGGACTCCAATGGAGGAAGAACTAAGTCAAGTCAAAGGACACAACAATTTTAAGAAGAGAACATGAATATGCAAGGAAGTTTCATGTCTCTCTTCTCCTGAGGGCATCTACTCTTTGCTCTTTCAGTTAGGTTTTTAATGTCAGAATTATACTAGGTTGATATTTTAGTGAGCTGGATACATGGTTTTTATCTCCAGCTGTAAAAGAAAATCTCCATTCCTCTCAGAAGGTGACTCACTCATTTTAGGCCACGGTTAGTTCAATTTATCTGGGTCTAGGGACTGCTGCAATCACAGACATGATCCTCACATGTAAGGCCTGATCCATAATGACGACTGAACTGTGAGAACTCAGAAGTAAAGAGGTACTAGCCAAAATGAAGCTCATATGATAATTTTCAGAACTGTTAAAAACCCATTGTTCTTGTCTGGGAGTGAAGTTCTGGTTCTAATAATTTCAAGAAAAAAAATCCCATCATTTTTAGTGGGTGTAGTCTCATCCTAGATATGTTTCATGAATATACCCCATATTTTAACCTAGAGTTTATCGCTGGGTTGAGTCTAAAATTCAGTTGTTTGTGGTTCACCCAAAAATCAGTAGCTTTTAATAATCTATAGAGGACTAAGTGGCATGCAAATAAGATTTCAGGAGCCCCGCAAATCTGTTAAAAAAGGCATATAATTCTTCCAAGCCATTTTATGAGTTATTAGTTGCCATAGCAGATTAAACAAGCAATGCACAGGATTTTTCTCCAGTTTGTCTTTGTATCCCATTACAATATCCCGTTGCAATGGGGTATTAGGGGATGCATAAGGCTAATGAAAAAAAAATCATAGAAACAAATAGCTCATTAAAGGTCATGCAGGCCCTAAAATATGAAGGTATATGACCCTTCTATGTTTATTGAAAGATAAAAGTCAAAGAAATGAGCAAAAGAGAAATACAATTTTTGTAAAATTTTCATTTGTAATTTTGATGTGCACAAATTCATACATTAGCATGTGGTTTCACACATTGTTAACAAAGATGACTGACTCTAGAAAGTTAATTTAGCCATTTATTTCAACTATCTGGTGATAAGAATACCAATCACATCTTATGTCTGAAATAACTGGATTATCTACAATAACAAATACATTGCATTCCTGTTTTCTCATACTTATTTTATCCAGTTTTCTGTCTTGTTACTCCCTTCTTCCCTTCCCTTCCCTTCCCTTCCCTTCCCATTTCTTTTTTGCTTATCTAAGGTTGCACATTTATTTCATTTGTAAATGTACTAAAACATTGCTCTCACATACATGGCTGAGGCCACAGTGTCTAAGCAGATGCTGGCCATTTCACCTCACGAAAGCAATGACTTTCTGTTGCCAAGACATCTATCCTCTCTTGAGACAAAACAAGAATCAGCAGATCACCAGAGTATCTCCTTGAAACCCCAAAGAGTAAATGATTGGGAGAAAACATGAGGCTGTCATTGGTGTAAACCATTTTTTGTTAAAAGGTTTTTAAACATTTATTTCCCAATTAAAGAAAAAAAAATAATTGATTCTAATCCATTTTGATCAACAGCCTGTGTAGTAGATGAACTCTTTTGCACTGTTTTGTTAATTAACAAGATAGAATTTGTCAGAAAAATCACTGAAAATTAATTTATTTTTTAAAACTTGGGGAAATAAAAGGAAGTTCTAGCCTGCAATAAAACACTGTGGAGAATTAATGTGATTGCAAAATTTGACCCGTCTTTTTCTGAGCCTTTCTGACCCCGACTCTTTGAAAGCTGTAGTCATACTTGCAAATGATGTATGCTTTATTTCCCACTATGTCAAACTTGAAGAATGTCTTAGCTGAGTTTAATATCAATCTCAAATAATGTCTGCAGACAAGTAACCTGATGCTAAGAAATATTTTTAATTCCTACAGAAGTCAAAGAACAATGAAACTCAATAACATTTGCAGGTACACAAAACTGTCAGTAGAAAAGAAAATTAAAACTATCAAATTTTGTCTTCTACATGGAATAAATAACATTCCACAGCAGACACTGTCAGCACCTCCTCAACAACATATATAGACAACAGTGTTGTGTTTTATTAAAACACACTGTATTTTACTCAGTGAAGCGCTGAATTGAAGTTCAAATATTTAAGGCCCAGTCGAAAACATGCAGGCAGTACTTTCTTAGCTCAGACATGCAGTTTATGTTACAGTCTAGCAGTCTTCTTAACTACAAATGTCCAACCTATTTCAGGATCTAGCACGTGACTTGTACCACGTGCTCTTCAGCATTCTTTTGAAAATTTTATGCGACCATTCTTTATAACAGAGAGGGCTACTTTTTAAATATGTTTTAAATTGGCTGAGCACCTTTAATCTTCTGTTTCAAATTCTATAACTTTCCAAAAAGACATGCTACTGTCATCTGTGTCACTTTATTTAACTGGCTTCCTTATGGTACTAATCCATTTACAGTTTGTTATCACAGCCCTAGTTTTCTGTAACAATCATTGAAATAACTCAGGCATTCAATCCTGGCAAGCCACAGACTATTCCGCACTTTGAAATTCATAGATTGAGCAGCATAGTGTCAGATCATTTTTCATAACCCTTGTTTCCTTGTCAGCATGTCATAGCCAGTAAAGAGCTGCTAGATTAGTACAAATATATAAATCTTTTCTCAGCTTCACCTCACTGCTGTTTAATACTACTTTACTACACCACTGTGCTTACTAGCTTAAAATACCTTCTGTTTGGAGAAACGCATATTTATTATTATTATTGGGGAGTTTTTGTGCAATTTCCCTGAGCACAGGCTGACAGCTGCATAGCACTTTGTCATTTATCATTGTACACAAGATTTGTCAACTTGGGAAACAATTTCAATAAAAAAAATCTACATGAAATTACTTTGTGAGAGGAAAAAAAAAAAAAACAGTTCTGGCTTTTGTATGTGCAATTCTGTGTCTCTATTTATTTATTTATTTTTGTCTACTTTTTTCTTCTTTTTTTTTTTTAATTTTGGCTGTGAAAGGTACTTAATGTACCAAAAACAATTTGTACAAGCATTATTTCACCAATTGAAAGTGTGTACGCCTTGCTGAGGTCTCCCTTATCTAACTGTTGCTAATACATTTTCATGCTGTGCTCTTATGGCTTCATTTTACAGTTGACGAGATCACCCACTCCATGCTGTGTTGGAAATGGGACCCTCGTCACTCTAGTCCACAGAGTGCACTTAACATGTGAACAACAAACAACAAAAAGTTACTGCTTTAAAACATCTTCATCCCTTTATCCCTTTGTTGTAAACTTAGCCTTGCTTTTATGGCCCTTTAATAAACCAAAGCATAACAGCTATGTAAATCAGGAATCCTGTACCTACCAAAAAGAGGGAGGATTTACTAACCTATAGGTTCTGTTGAGTTAACCTCAGAATAGGTCAATTACACTTTTCAGATTCTTCTAAAATCTGCAGCAGTCCTCCTCTGCTGACCTCATCCTCCTCAAAGCTTACAGTGGGAGAAATAATATTTCCTTTCCATGACACAACATTTTTCTCCACTTTTGTTTAATTTCTTATACATCATGCCCTGTAACAAGATCAGCATCTAAGGCCTGCAGTTAGTAAAACCAGCTGGGGCAATAATTGCTGTGAAATTATGTTCTGGACAGCTGAAAAGGAGGGATCAGTATTACAGTCTCTTGTTTTCCACCCTGTCAGTTTTTTCTCCAGCTATGGATTTGTTGTCATCAGCGCCTGATGATTCTGCTGACACCCCTGTCAGAAAATGAATTTTTCACTCCCCACTTGATTGACTCCATTCATAGCATGTAACTCTGTCAAAAAGTGCCACTCTCATGCTCACTCACTCATTGTGTTTGTGTTTTCTACACCAGCGCTGGACAGACACATAAAACCGTGAAATATTCAGCAGGCGTATTTCTACCTTAATTTATAGTTCTTTATTGTCCTTGCAAAAGGCTATGTATTCTTCTTTGAGTTTGCTTTAAATCACTTGATTTCAAAAATCTTTCTTTCAGTGGAAGGAGATTTGCAGATTCTGTACTTCATGCATGAATTAAAGCACAGATGTTAAGTTTTGGCAGATTTCTCGATGAAACTAATATTTGAATTTATGCCATTAATGCCACTTGGTTTCATATACTACTACTAATAAAAAGATGCTCCAGAGCCTTTCATAGGAGACTAGTTTGTGTTAAAGTGACAGATGGCTTCAAAACTTGCTCCATAGAAATAACTCAGTCACGGTGTAAAAAATAATTGGGGGATCTTCTAGAGCCTGGATTATTCAGCCTAAATGATTGCATATTGCTCTCTGAGAGTCAGCGTTCACAGAGAAACTTCTTGTTTCTGAGGAAACAGTCAGCCCTCAGTAGCCGTCACCAAATACTGCATTAAAATGCACAAAACTGCCTACAGGCAGCCCACTTCTAAGACGCGGAATCACAAACTTTTTCAAGTGTGAGCAGAATGTGCTTGCCTACCACAATGAACGGCATCACAAGACTTCATCTCTGTAGCAGGCACAAGCGTTTCAGAAATCACTTCATCATGCAAGGAATAAAGTAGCATAAGACTGTTAAAAACATACACAGAATAGTTTGTGGCAGCACAAGGACCGCTATGTATTGTTATTAAGATGCTGATAAAAATTAAAAGCTATGGGAAGAAAAAGGCTGTCAATAAGATGAAGAGAAAAACTGCCATTAACCTGAGACTATTCATGTGACACCGGAAACGATGTTCTCGGGATGTGTTGTTATCCACACTTACGCTGCTGTCAATAAGACATGGCTCAGTTGAAGTTAATGAAGTTATACAGGTGATAAAAGCTATTCTACAAAAGCTATAATATTGATAAAAAGAAGAGCACACATAAGCTGCCCAGTATATCCCAGCCTCAGTCAACATGGCTTTGCATTTGACACCAGTGAAGGCAAATTTTACAACTGATATATTTTCCACTAAATGATCTTATCACCAGCTGTAAGCAAGCTAGTAAGGGTAACCAAATATAAAGTCAGCAGATGCTGTCTTCAGAAAGTTGTTGGGCTTTTTCATGTGATTTGATGTTTTCCACAGTATTTTCATTTCAAAAGTGCAAGAAAAGTTGAAAGAAGGCAGAGGATGGCAATACAAAGGCCACAATTTCAGCTGACTATAGATTTAGCAGCAATAACAAAGGGTTTTCAGATGTATTCCTGTCATTCATTTTAATATAACTATCCTGACATGAATATAATTCTCCAGTACCTGATCATTTATTGGAAACACATCTTTTAGAAGAAGTTATGGTCATTTTGGTTTCAAAATAATTATTTCAAAGAACCTGTTAATTCATTTTTTAATAGTAAGTTCTTCTATCTTGAAGAAACTGGCAAGTCTATTGTTTTTCTTTTTGCTTTAATCTCTGAGTTTTGGTTCCAGCAGGCAAGTTTTTTCCTCCAAGTCAATTATAACTCTAAAAACAAATGAAATGTAATTACCTTTTTATTGACACATTAAAAGGAAATAAATAGTATAATCAGCAGTTATATGCTTTCCTCAAAGGTGTTGCTTTCATAAGCATTATGATTAGCTAACCAGATTCAAAGAAGTGGGAGAAAGAGGTGGGAAGAGGGCTGTGAGAAGAGAATAGGGAGTCAGTGATTTCATACAAAAAAGGAGTATTTCTAACACAGCCAGATACAAGAACAGCTGATTGAACTGAAACACGTAGGGGGGTAAAATGGTTCTTATAAAATTTTACAAATCATTGCATTCCACCTTTACTTACAATATTTCAGTGCTCTACAGTTCTGCTGCCCAAGAGCTTCATACTATTGTATTGTTTTGGAGCGAAAATTTCTGCAGTCTTAATTAAACAGTCTCTACAAATGATACAACTGAACCCGCAGTCTTAATAAAACATCTGTACAGATGATAAAACAGGACTTGCAGTCTCCAGGCAAAAGGTCATCACAACTGAGTGGTCAATTTTATAGGGCAGATACTGAAAATTATTAACCTTTTAAGAAATGATCTGTGAGAAGAAGTCAGTTGTTGATCTTGAAGAGCTTTGATACATAGTACACTTATTTTTTTCTGGACAGTAATCTCCAGTTTGAATGACAACTTTTTTTGAGCTTTGACAGGTAGGCTTAAGTCCATGAAGATGCTTTTATGATGGAAATAAAAAAGGAAGAGTCTCATAATCCTTAAATTGTGTCAACCAATTGCTAAAAGGAAAAAAATAATAATTCCCCCCATCTAAATAACTAGAAACAAATGAGCACAGCGCAGTAAAAAGTTAACAAATGAGGAGCTGAAACTTTTATTCAGTCAGAGAAAAAAATAGAGTTTAAAGGGGAAAAAAAATCACAGAGAAAGTAAAACAATTATCAGTTATTTTAGGCAATAAATGTTCAGTAATGTCTTCTGAGGATTTGATCGAAACGGTGCCAGTGTCTCACAACGCTTTGGATAAAGTTACAAACTCATAGAAGAGCAATCAGACCATTTGATCCAAAAAATTACAGATCAAGGATCTGATACACAAAGGACTTAATTTGAAAAATGACTGGCTGGAGCTGGAGCAAAGTGTCTCACACACATTAATACTGTTGCTATAAAAAGAAAGGGTAAGGAGAAGGAAGGACAAAAGAATGAAGAAATGACACCAACCGCTCATTGACCTGAATGACAACAGTGGAAACTTCTACCACCATCTTCTTCTACTTTGAAGTAAAATGCAGAAATGAAGAATCATGATTAAACGAGGGAGTGAAAAAAGCAGAAAAGTTCTGTTTAGCAAGTCTACTTAAACTAATAGTTTTTTCTTGCCCGTTATTTATTACAACCCAAGTGTACAACCCAGTGTCACCCCACTCAGGTGGAAATGTGAGCATGTGGGCTATTTAAAATAGTGAATTTGCCTAATGTAGCACAATTACAGAAATGCGCTGAGTAACTTTGGGCTGATTCCCCAGTAAAGAATTCTTTATGGAGTGCCTACAAGGCACACCTGTGCCTCATTACCTGAATTGATATTTTTGCCATGTTGAATTGAAGGACAAAATAGGCTTAAGAGATTCTACTTCCATAATTACAAAGAACACAAAGAAGACACATTAAAAACTGGAAGAAAAACTCAAAAACCTGCCATGCAGTACATCAGGAGGACAAAAATACAAGGCTAGCTCTAACTTTGCACCTAGGAGCCTCTGGTATAGCAAACAATTCCATTTTGTTAACAAGCCACAAGCGTACACTTAAGAAGCAGGTGAACAAATGTAATTGTGAGAAGTACAATGATGCTTCTGAGTCTAAATTGTTTTCCTCCCAAGGCACATGTGTTCATCTATTGCATAGTATTTTTGTGTGTGGTTTTATTTTTCCCCTCTATTTTAAAACAAGTGAATGGCTTTTCCCTTAATGACCTCAAAGAGGTAAAGGTTTACAGGATTCCTTTTCAGATCTGTCACATCTCTGTTTCTGTATTATTGAAATAAAGCAGCCATCGTCCTTCTCTCTCACTCTTTCTGTCTTCCTGGCTTTGCCCTGGCCTGTGAGGTCTATACAGACAAAAGGCCATTAATATCTGATAGCTGTATTGGACTTGTATTAAACACTGATCCTCCCATTATGATCTCTGGTGAATAGGTTTCCATATCAGAAAAACACCATTAGAGTTATCAGCAGCTGGCACAGTTTTAACCTCAGCAGAGGCCAAGGAACAAACAAACAGAGACTGAAATACCCCATCATCTCTAGAGGCAGTTGCATCTACTCTGAGTGCAGGTAGATTGGTGAGGTACCAGGGGGTAAATTTGCCCTCTGTCTGCTCCTGCCATACCCATTCCTTGCACAGGGAGAGACAGATGT
This sequence comes from Astur gentilis, assembly GCF_929443795.1. Classification (NCBI taxonomy): domain Eukaryota; kingdom Metazoa; phylum Chordata; class Aves; order Accipitriformes; family Accipitridae; genus Astur; species Astur gentilis. Next base: position 23,929,600 of record NC_064899.1, on the reverse strand, counting down.
AACCTCCATGACTGACAATCTGACCACTGTGACTAGCTTTTCATTCAGTTTATTTGCTCTTAAGCCTTCTTTGCAAACCATTTTTATTCTAGAGAATCAAATACACTGGAAAACAACCCAGGTGTTCAGACAGCTCCAAAGGTAAGGCTGTGCTGAAATTGGTACTGAAAGCAGGACTTTTAACATTTCACACTCTGATGACTGAATTTAGACTCTACATTTCAAACTCTCACTATTTTCAGGGGACAATTTCATTCTCAGTAATTTATGTATGTATTGTATGGGAGAAGATTCACACGCTGTGGCAGCACAAACATTTAAAGCGAGTGTTTCATAAATCCCCCAAGATTATACCACTTCAGCCTCCAGCAGCTGACCCATATTTAACATATCTCTCATGCGTGCTTCTGCACAAACCACCTCAGATGCAGATGGCTTCTGTGATTTGAGCCTTAAAAGGCAAAAACTGATTCAGAGCGGCAGAGAAATGGCAGTGGACTGCTAAGGACTTCTAGTCGCTTCCCTTCCCAAATACTGCCAGCTGCACTAAGGTGATGCAAAAAGAGCACTTTGAGGAACCAGGTGGATGGGGAAGGGTTAGAAGGAGAAACGAGCTGCGCAGGCATGTGGTGGACTACACAATGGGCAGGCCCAAGTGCTGCTGCTTCAGCCACCCTGGTGCAAGGAGCAGCACTGCTGGAGGGAAGCCTCCAAGCCTCAGGGTTTCCACATGTCCCTCCCCTCACAAGCTGCGCTCCTTGCATCATCACTGGGTGTGTATCTGTGGCTAATTGGTCTTTAAAAGTGGCAGAGTCTGGCATGGAATATACTTGTCTGTGGGTGTTAGGATTGGGATGTTAGAAAGGTGCATAAGGAGAGTTTTGTCTGGAGGTGGATCTGGATTTAACTGATTAGTCCTGGATTTTTAACAGTGGCATTAGCAGAAAAAAGCTCAAAGGGGTATAAACGTTGAAGGAAAGCATGTGGCATCCATGCAAAAGAGAGTCTCAATTCAAATTGCAGTCATCGTCACCTTAAATATTAAAGAGAGCTTCATAAGAAAGACTTACCACTAATCACATGCAGGTCAATGCCACTGTACTTTCTTGTTGCTAGTTGCCTGGAAAGGAATGTAAGTTTTGATTATGCTATGTCCTTCTATGCAAGGTGGAAAAGCAGAAGAGCTGGAGGTTTACTCTAAACAAGCTTCCACCTACCCATGTCTTGCATTTTCACTCCCCGTCCTGCCCTCAGAAGGTAAAAATAAATCGCTGGTGTCTTTGCAGACCATGAGTACTTGCTGATGGAGCGGCACCTGAAATCAGAAAAAAAAATCTGCTTTACGTCTCTGTTGACTGGGAATTCATTTGTATATATGTGCTACAAATCACTATCTCCACCAACTGCTTGATATGGAAAGAAGAAAATGACGCCAGTAATGTATGACCCTGAGAGTAGAGGAATTGTAGCTATTTACATCAGTTGTCAGCAACCTGCTGCTTGTTTGCGGTGTTGCTGCATGGATATAGATAACCTCTCTGAAACATTAGCTGAGACAAAGCAAGTAATTCTTTGTTGACACATTGTCAGTTTCTAATTTGTTCTCAAACTGTGAGGTAAATCCTCCATCTCCACTGGAAAAAGGACTGCTCTATCTCGCATCAGTCTTTCTGCCCTTTTCACTTTCTATTCTCAGCTGGAAATGTAGTCGAAAAGGAGTTTCCTGCCCGGAAACTGATAAAACATACCAACAAAATTATCTGGAGAGTTTAACCTTAGCTGTGGTCCCTTTACATCACCCTGAATAAAAACACACAGAAATGCAGAAGGAAAACCGTGATCCTTATTAGTGCAGCATCAGAAATCAGGAGGGCTGCAGTTGCAAGGGACAGAGGTTATCCCTTGCGCTCGGAAAATGTGGCTTTAGCTACAGAAATAAATGCCTCAGAGCCAGGTTTTGGTGAGCGAAAATGAAAAGCTGAGAAACAAACCCAGACTGATGGCTCTTCATGAAACGTCGTTATGTCAAGAAGAAACGGCGAACACCGTGGCAAGGACTTCATCCTCTTTCCAGTCCTACTTCTTGGTGCTTTTGAGGAGCCCGCACTAAGAATACAGTAAAATGCGATGTGCTAGGAATTTCCTTGCAGAGAGATTGAACTGATTACATTTCACTGGGCATAGGAGCTCATTCTTCTTTCTGACTGCTGCTCGGATATAAGACTGACAGCTGGACTCCATCACTTGGATTAATGGGTTAAAAGCTGACATCTTTTTAGTATTTTGGACTTTATTTTCTTTATCAGCTTGACTTTCATGCTCAGAGTGCTCTTGCCACAATATTCTTTTAAAAGTACACTTGTCAGGGTCCATTTGCTACTAGCTACCTTGATGGTGACATCAGCGATGGCTGCGGTTTACCTTTTGACCTTAGAGAGGCAGCAGATGGGCCCAGTAATAAATCCCGATTATTAGTGAAGGAGCCAATAGCTTGGAAAGACAGAAATAAAAGTCAGGCAGTTTTACACTGCAGTTCTTGTTATCTGCTTTGATATGGAGTTGTGGGCCGTGTCAGGGGCGATGATGAGCAGCCCAGGCTGCCTGCAGCCCTCTGCTCCCGTGCCGCCGGCCTTCTTCCCTTCCCTCCCTCCTCCCTTCCTCCCCCAGGAGCCCGAACCGCCTCCCCACTCCATGTCCACTTCAGCTTTTGACTCTATGACCTAAAAGCAGCAGGGGGAACGACAGGTGCCCTCAGGGCGGCCAAGGGGCAGCCAGAGCTGGGTCGCTCTCCACAGGCCGCTGCGGTAATGGCTGACGTGCGTCCTGCAGGCCCTGAGGGAGGCGGCAACGGGGATGGAGCGCTGCCAGCAAGAGGCCGCATTTGGCGAAGGACAAGGGAACTCTACCATGACATTTTAACGGCATTTGGAAAAGAAAAAAACCCACAACAAGCCCTATGGCGTGGTCTCCTACAGCGCTGGGTTTGCAGGCGGCGCGGCCAGGCCGGCCGGTGGCTGAGGGCCGGCAGCAGTTACGTACAATGACTTGGTTATGGAAAAGTGCGATTTAGCCAAAGCAGTACACTGCTTGGTTCAGCTCAGACAAATATTTCCCATGTTTGGAATAAAGATGTTTATGTTTTGATCTTGGCTTGTTTTGGGGTTTTTTTCCCCAATGTGCATAGTCCAATGGGAGAATTTTCTTAATTGTTTCTAGGGGTGTTATGTAGTTATATACTTGAATCCTGCAGCAAAATTCTTGGTAAATTGTGGTTTTGTGGAAGTAAAGTCTGTAAGATTTTGCTTTATATAAACACAAAAAGCTGGCTGTGGTAGCTCAGCTGCATGAGACAAGTTTCCAAGATCCCATTGCTACCTGCATGTACTTATGACTTGATATTCACAAGCCTTATGATATGTCCTATGATCCTGTACAAGAGAATGATGAAGCAATTGCTGTTTTACTTAACTACTAGGCATAAATCACCTAGCAATAATACATATTAAGAATTTTTCTTTGAAATTTCTAGGGTTTGTCATTTTATTTTTTTTTTTTTTTTCTTTTTCTAGGAAAGGTGACAAGGCAAAAAAACATTAGCATCCTTGCCATAAGTCTTTGTTGGAAAAGAAAGAGTAAGATAAGTAATTTTGTCTTCTCCTCACTCCAAGTTTTTGTTGATGCCTTGAAACATTTGAAGTTTCCCATTCAGTGCTGTTTTCTCAATAGATAGAGAAACTGTCTTGGGAAAAAAAAAAAAAAAAAGAAAAAAAAAAGATGAATTTATACTGGGGGTCCAGTCCTGGTACTTTTATGTCTGAGCAGTCCCATTTCATTTACTGAGAGTAATGTGAACAGACTCTACCTTTTAAACCAAATGAAAGAATATTTCACACTTTTCTTGTCTTAAAAACTTTCCCATTCATTTACTAGTAGGACTGACTGTACTTTGTCCTGGCTTAATTTGCAAACTATTATTAAACTATTGGTTTTGTTGCAAGTGATTTCCAAATGAACATTGATTTTCTGCTTTCTAACAAATCAGTCATTTAAAATTCCAGTGAATTATCAAGCAATTCCTTCCCCCAAAAGGTATGCGTGACAACTAGGAGATTCTTGATTGTTGGCTAAATTTACTTCAGGAATATGATGGAGAAAGGTCTTTTCACATCAGAGAGTTCTATAATTCATTTTCAAAAATGGGAATCTCTTCTGAGGTGGAAAAAAGATTGTGGCTTTTTTTTTTACAATTTTCATAAACGTTATTAATTTACCTAAGCAGAGTTTTTCTGTGAAAATATTTGGTAGCAAATCTAAAATAGCTAATTTTAGATGCACTACTGCAACCTTTGTTAACAGAAGTACAAGAAAAGTTAATTTAAGATGCCGTTTTCTATCCCTGTATAGTGTAAATGAAGACTACACATAGGAATCGGGCCCTTAATTTGTATAACAACAGACACAAGCTTACTGCAAAATTATTAATGGCTAGTGGTTTTACTTCATCAGTCGTTAGTTATATCAATCATTTCCTTGCCAGCATGGAAACAGAAGCTCTACTGTTTTGGAGAAGAAAGTGTATGTGTATGTTGTGTGTGTTCCATATAAATTACCCAGGTGTTTTAATACATCCAGGTGGTTTTTTATTCCTTTTGGAAAAACAGAAAGGAAACAACCCAAGGGCTAATGTTCTAATTATCAGTGGTTGTGCAAGCCTCCAAAAAGCATGTATTCTATAACCCCTGGAAAAATTCTGACATGTTATAAACTGGCTAAATTAGCTTAAATCAGTAAACAAACAAATTGGTGCCAGCACAATAGTACAATAATGCAGTGCATACTAAGTGACTTATTTTCCTAATGCCAAAAATAGCTATATTAAACAATGCTAAATAGCCTTGATTTTTTTTTTTTTTTTAATATCATTTGAGTTAGAAGTTTTAAAAAGTCTTCATTCCTGACCTTTAAGGAAGAACGGTAGAACATCTAATTTCTCAGAGATTTCTGGGAAATTCTTTGTTGACATTGACTTACAACCCAAATCATATATGATTCAAAATGTTAAAAATAAAACAAATTTCAATCCACTACTGTGGTAACTCTGGAAGCTTGGGTGCATGATGGTTTTTAGTTTAGCATTGAAAGAGGAAGCCAAATTCTTCTCGAGGGCAGATCATGTTGGGCTACATTGAGTAATATTGAAATAGAATTGCTTATGTAGGAGAAGATATAAAAGCATGTGGAAAAGGAGTATAGAAAAACTGTAAGAAAATGTAAGACACTCCACAGTGGTTTTTGGAATCAATGACAGGGCATCAAAATGTAATGAAAAAGCACGATTTTTACTCTTTCAATTCCTGATGGCTGTTTATCTGCTTTTCTGTTCTGTATTGGAAGATACTGTGACTATGTGAATTTTCTCTGTGAACAACAGATAATACCCTATGTGAATTAATGGCTGGCCCTGCCTGATTGCAGAAGTGTGGGGAGAAAGTTGCAGGAGCCATTTTTTTCATTGTTGTCCGTATTATTTTTTGCAGTCCTAGGTGTGTAAGTATAATCATTATTTATGATTCTGGTAATAGACTTTGGTAGTAACCTCTCTGGGTGTGAATATAGTATACTCTGTATACAGAATCTATCGTGTGTTTAGGAAATGGAACTGAATTCAGTTTTGAGTTTTGCAGGATACCACATACTGTAACTTCTTGAACTTTTAGTTATTGACAGTTTTTAAGGCGGAATGTTTATATACTGAGTCTCTTGTGTAGGTAAAATCTTCACACTTTCATTTTTCTTTTTTGACCACATAATGACATCTAAGCCATCAGAATGTTGTATACATGCTTTTACCTTCTTTTCAGTACTCAATGTATTGATGTTAATGTCTATACTGGAATAAAGGTCATCACATTTATGCATTAATATGAAATCAAAACAGCATGATTCAAGTACTTACCTCTTTCCAAATCCAAAATGCTTTTCACAAGTGACATAGAAGTTTTTCATCTTTGAAAATTACAGACACACACACAGACACAGAGCTGTGGAAGAAAAGGTATGTATATTACTGAATATCTTGTTATCTACTTCTGTCAATAACATACCTATTTTGACCAGTGAATGATACTGGAAACTGTGTATTTGCTGACAAAAGTGAACTAGATCTATGCACATGAATTTGTGCTTTAAATGAGAAACACTTTGTTTTACGTGTGTTCTCTCCTGTCTGCATTTGGCTACACTAACGTATTTCTCCATGTGAAACTGAATAATTAATTGTCCCAATGGTGCCATCAGGAAAGTGTTTTCAATTGCTGTTTCTGGAGACTCCATTGCTACTCAGTTCCCATGAATATGTCGATAAACATACATGGTTGACTACAACAGAATATATTTCTTTTACACACTTCACAGTCTTTTTCTGAGAATATAAGAGACCTGGATATATAAACTGCTGGTGTTCTTTGTGCAGTAACAGAGTCCTTAAGTCTGAACTGTTGCTTTTCTAGACCGCGATCAATACATTGAAAAAGGAAAACACTACTGGTAGCCTTACTAAAACTCATTTGTACCTAAAAGGAACTCTAATAATGCAAACAACATTTGTTGATCTTGGTAAAAAGCAGACATACAGCTGTCTTTTTGTTTATCCTGTTTTTGAAGAGCAGGGATTTCTATAGGGTGTCCTCAATTTTAGTTTGATGACCTTTTCTGAGGGGCCATCCCACATATTTATTGCAATAGACCTCCTCACAAATTAGCAGGGTTTATATACACACATTTTTCATCATAATTATTCAACATGCAGATTTGTATATTTTGCACAGTAGCTTCAAACACATATACGATATGCAGCATAGCTATGGTAATGAATAGTTTATCCTGGCTTTCCCTTGTCTTCCAAAGGTTGTGATGAATGTCAAAAGGTATATAAGTGAATCTATCCATCTCTCACAAAGTATTAAGCTTCATTAGGAATTAACCATCTATATTTAGTCTGCTTCCTGGTACACAATTTAGGGATTCAGAGAAATGGCTCAACACCACATAACAAGACAATGCTCTTGTTATGGGATCCCACTTATCTGCACGGCAATCGCATATCTTGTGGGATCTGTCCATGATTACTATACATCTGACCCTATTTCATAGCACACTATTTTGCAGGTCAAAATTCTCTGGTCCTGATGTGCCACTGAGATGGTGCAATCTGTACTAACGGTTCAGTAACAATGCTTCGTTAGAATAATCACATCTTGTAACTTCCCTGTACGACTCTTATATCCTCTCAGTGCTCAAGGCCATTGACCACGACTGGGTTTTGTTGTATGGAAGCAAAGTTGGTTCTCATTGTCATTATTATTTTGATCCATTTATGATTGAGGGACTGAGTGGAAAGTGAATTTTTACTTCATTCAACAGCTTTTCTTCTCTTTCACAGTATACAGCACATCCACTGGTCTTCCTCCATGAACAGTTTTTGATGGTGAGTTTTGAGAGACACATGGAGATATCTTTTTGTATGTTACATCTGTTGTGTTCTGTTTGAGTACAATTTGACAGCGTTTTTCTGCTGAGGTAACAGCTGACTTTTGCAGGGAAAGCTGGGAACCATTCCCCCCCCACCCCTTTTTCTGAGAAATCCAATAGCTGGGAACCAGAATTAGGCAAGTGTCCTGGTTTCAGCTGGGATAGAGTTAACTGCCTTCCTAGTAGCTGGTACAGTGCTATGTTTTGAGTTCAGTATGCGAAGAATGTTGGTAACACTGATGTTTTCAATTGTTGCTCAGTAGTGTTTAGACTAAAGTCAAGGATTTTTCAGCTTCTCATGCCCAGCCAGGGCACAAGAAGTTGGCACAGGACACAGCCAGGGCACCTGACCCAAACTGGCCAACAGTGTATTCCATACCATGGGACTCCCATCTAGTATAGGAACTGGGAAGGGGGGTGGGGAATCGCTGCTCAGGGACTGGCGGGGTGTCACTCGGTGGGTGGTGAGCAATTGCCCTGCGCGTCATTTGTACATTCCAATCCTTTTATTATTGGTGTTGTCATTTTATTAGTGTTATCATTATTAGTTTCTTCTTTTCTGTTCTATTAAACCATTCTTATCTCAACCCGTGAGTTTTACTTCTTTTTCCCAATTTTCTCCCCCATCCCACTGGGTGGGGGGGCAGTGAGTGAGCAGCTGCGTGGTGCTTAGTTGCTGGCTGGGGTTAAACCACGACAGCAAGTTCAAACTAAAAGCCATGCAAATATTTTTAACAGAGAGGACAAGTGATCATTGGGATAATTGATATGGCTATTGTAGATTGTGCCTCAATGTACGATAGCTACACTTACTTAATTATGAAGAATTATGCATAAGTTAATACATAAAATTGGTGACATGCATTCAATAAGCCGATATTTATGTTACATATGTCTTATTTTGCCGTGTGTGACCGTCCCTCTCTATTTATGCTTATGATCCACTTGCTAAAAGGCATCAGATAGATGCCTAGAGATGTGTTTTAGCCATTGTGTATGCTCTGCTATACCCATCATTTTAGAAGAATCGCTTGTGTTTATCAGATTGCAAGAGTCTTTTGTTAAATCAACACAAAATGTTATCCTCTTCTTCAGTCATCTCAATTACACTACTGAATACAGAATTATTAATTCACAGCTTTAGCTGACAAACTGCCTTAGTTGTTCCCACCGACTTGTGACTCTTGTGTACTATGCAGAGGCCATCATAAAATCCACAGTCTTCTGATCACTTACAAATTTCTGTTGGGAATTAAATTTTCCAACATTTGTTCCTGGTATGTTCAAGGTAGACACTTCTTTATATAGACAGTAACTCAGTTTTCTATTTCCTTATTTTAGGTCTCCTGCAGTGTAGTATTGAAAGTTCATTCTGAATCCAACAAAAATTACTATTTTTCTTAAAGAAAAATATGATTTTAAAACCCCTCATTGTTCAGTTCTAAAGAGATGAAAAAGTCAGAAGTGGAGTGTAAAGAAGTATGTAAAGAAGCAAGTCTTAAAACTCAAAATATCACTACTAAAAATAAGGATGTCTGTTAATTCAATATCAACGTTTGGAGGATGACTCCAAACCCAAATGCTTAGGTGCTGAAACTCAAATGATGGTATTTTTTCATAAATCACAGTCATATGTGACTTGAAAATAAGCTCTGCTTTGTGTTTGCATTAACTCAATTATTTTAGAAGCTTCAGGCTTACCTGTTCCTTTTTAGCTAGATTCCACATGAGTTAGAGATTAGGGGCTGAATTAGTCTGTTTTATGGTGGACTGGTTGAATGAGTTGGTGGCTATTTTGGTTGCAAACTTTAGTTTTCCAAAATCAATCTACATTATTTATGTTCCAAAGATATGTTTTCTGCTGTTTGAAGGTCAGCTGTCATGACATGTCCTTGTGTTGGCAGAGAGCCTGCAACAGTAGCAATGACAGACATCATTTCTATCCCTATTCTTCTAACTCTCAAATCTAAGACAACCCCCATAAATGGCAATATTACAAAGGTAAAACAATGTTCAATGGCATGTGCAAGACAAAGAACACCTCCAAATAAAGTTAAATTGTTTGGTGATTGAACTAGCCACTGAAACAGAATAACAAAGTGGAAAGCATGAAAATGATAATGTCACATGTTCTACCCTTATTTCTTGGCTATGGCGGAGAAGTTACACGTGCAGGTGAGCTGGTCTTTAGGTTGCTTAGGTACTCTCAACTACATTTACACCCAAAGATGCAACAAACATTTTCCAACAACTGTGAATATGCCATCATCATTCTCTCGCTACTAAAAATGAAACACAATAAATATTATCTAACAGAAGGAGGGAGAAATTTCCCCAGAAAAGAAGGCAACAAAATGTCAGCTCTATTTGTACAAGAACTTTAATTTTCAACTAAGCAATCCCATGTACTAGGAAAAGAAAATCTTTTCAATTTGGAGGACTTTGACAAATATTAATATATCACAGTTGCAATGGGATTCATTTGTGCTGTGGAATCCAAGAGGTCAGTACATCTGTAAAGACTTATAGTACTTAAGAGATGATCGTACAAGACATATGGTTTAATCATGATGTATTTAAGCCTTTTTTATCTGCTTAAGAATTCAATGTTTTTCTTTCTCTAATTTAAGAAACCATTTGCTATTCCTCTCAACAACCAAAAAAGTTTTAATACAGCAACCACAGTGTGTTAAAAATGGACTGAAAAAAATCAAAATTACATAACTATAATTGATTACAACTATGATTAAAATATAGATACAATGATTTCAGTGTTAATCCTTATATGCTTGACATCACACTATAAATTGTTATATATGGGTGGATTTCCTATAGAATCTCATTTATAGCACAGTAAATCCTCAGAGGAAGATAATGAAAATGCGGGAGGACCCTGTGATTTATATCTCAGCATTAATATGTTTATGTCACTAAAGCTATCTTCTAACAGCAGTTTATTTTGCTAAAACTATGTCCTCCCAATAATGGTCATAACCATTGTTTTATTTTTAGAGTGCTAACACATGCCTATCCAGCGTTGCACGGTGGAAAAAGCCTGCCAGGGTTTTAGGTATCTGCTTTTGCCAAGTTGCCCTTCATCCTTGCTAGAACAAATATGCTCCCCCATTCTCACTGGTGGCCAGCCATTGGTAAAGCAAGGTGGTAACTGCAAGTTGTAAAATTATTCCCTGGGCCAAAACTATGGGAAACTTTCTGCCTAGAAATATCCAGTCCAAAGAGATTATAGATGTGTCACATAGCAGCCATTCATGGTGGGCTGCTTGCGGTGCGATTTGGAATTGAATGCTCAAGTCTGTAAGTGCAGGTCAAGTGTACAGGCAGTCACGTTAAACAGACTGTTGAACTGGAGCATGACTGGAGCAGCACCACAGGGTAATAGGACTCTCTTCTGTAAACTCAGCCACCGAGTATCACCTTTCAGGAATGCTTGTCTTTTTTGTATTCTCTTCGGTCTTATTACAGTATTTAACAAAAACAAAGTATCCAAATACTTGTATGTCATCTATCTGGCAGTAGAACAGGCTATAAAGAGCACAGCACAGGGCATGAAATATGAAGTAATTCCTTTTATCACCAAATAAAAGTTGGGAATATTAAAGGTTATTAGATAATTAAAAAAATTCCTAAAATTAAAAGTTATCAGACAGTCCTGCTCGTAGATTATCTGATTATGGACTAGAAAAGAATGCAAGTTAAAAGTTAATTCAAGAGTATTAACTTGCACAGTCTTAAACATAGGGTTTAGTCTTTAATAATAATCAAGCCTACAAACAAACCAAGGAAAAAAGATATAAGCTTGGTACAGAATGCCCGTATGTTAATTCATAGCGTAGACAGGAAGCCACAGTTTAATTTTACCTTGTTCAAGCAGCTCCTCTCAAGTATACTAGGATTTATTTTTATCCATTAACAGGATGATTTTTCATACTGTTCAATAACATATGTTGAAAACGTATCCTTTTTCTGAAGGAAGACAAGATTAGCTATAATATATATAAAAGTCTAAAAGCTGTCATTTAACAATGGGACTGGGCTTCTGAAATCTGTAGTTTAAGCTCTGAGCATATGCCCATGCCCAGTAACATATTTCAAGCACTATGATGCCTCTCACAGAAGATTAAAGGCAGAGGGATGGGAAGCATTTTATAGCAGGAATCTAGTGGCAGCAAAGCCTACAAAAGAGAATCATTTAATAGTTTCTTAATCAGAAACTTTTAGAGCACGCTATGTTCCTCAGCTGGGTTCCTAATCAAGGATGAACTCTGACAATGTCTGAACTTGCTGGTTTTGGCTTGTTCTGGAAAAGGCAAGAATTTGATTTGGCAAAGATGGGATCATTCAAAAACACCGTGGGGCACCTGGTTATAGTTGGAGACTGCTCTGGATAGCACTCTATTGGTTGTCCTTGAGGAAGTACCGTAAGCTTGTAAGGTAGGATGTGAGTTTTAACCATCAGCATCTCACGCACCATTACAAGGAATTAAGGATAAAAATAACCTGATTTGTTTCCTAAAAAGCTGTTGTGTTCAGCGAGGGCACCAGCCTACTGTCCTTCCATAAATGAGTAAATATTCATTCTAGGTGAAAGCTACACTTACCCTGAGGGCCTTGTGTTAATACGTGATAGCTTATTATTTATGCTCGGAATGAATGCCGTTGCCTATTCAAAAAGGTCCTGTAGCATTTCCCTTGTAGAAATCTTCCACATATGGGCTATGGTAGAACCTCATGCGATACTGCCAATGCTCTGAGTCTGCTATGTGTGGTTTTAGATAAACAAAATATTTGGATCTAATAATTAGGATCTATAACACTCAGCATCACAGAATGATAATGGACTCGGGAACCAAAAAAATGAAATTACATTCTTATTTGAGCAGAACCTGAAATGGTGCACCTGTATTTTCCCTAGCTAAATCATGTTTTATCATGCTTAAGTTTTCCTTCATGGGTTTTATATTGACAAATTGCTTTGAAACAGGTTTTGTTGGAATCCTGCTTTTTAATTAGATTGCATGCTGGTACTAAGCAGCCATTGTTTTCATTAATAACAAGTGTTGTCATGGTCATATAAGACAATTTTTTAACCTTAAAAACCTTGATCATTTTATGTACAGACTATCAGCAGCCAGACACTGTTTACTTTCAGTGACTGCGGCATGTTTATGTACGTCTACCTCATCAATTAGAAACAAATAGCCCAGAAAGGATGTACTCTTAGCATCTAAGTAAATAATGGAGATGGATAAATGAAAGTTACTAAATCAAGATGAAATACATTTCTAAAGCTGTGTCAGCTGTGCTTTCAGGCCCAGGGAAAACAAAATTGATCACCTGGTCACAATCCAAGGTCAAAGGTCTGAAACAGAGACTGCTGACACTTAGGTAAATGACATGTTTAAAATAATAGCATAAAAAAAGTTTTCTTCTAAAAGGAAAAAGAACCAAGGAATATAGGTATATAGAGCAGTGTGGTACTGAGAATTATATAAAGACTTTTTACTTGCTATTTTATTTTCTCCTTATGAAACAATTAGGAATGAAAATCTATCTGAAATCAACAGAAAACTTTCACTGATTCATGAAGATCCAGGTTTCATAACAGATGTCCAACATGTTCTGTACTCCACTAGAGAAGGGAAAAATCAACCTCAAAATGTTAAATTTTTTTCCTCTGCTTAGGTTCTTTTCCTTAAAGTGTTAAGAGCAGCATGTTTTGAAGACTGTTTATCAATAAATAACCCTAAAATGTTTGTAAAATATCAAGACTAAAGTAATCTATACAATCCTGTTTCCTCTCATGAAATTAGGGAAACCCAGTAGGAAAGGAAAATCAGTCTTGCAGAAAACTCTACTCCATGGAAGTTTGTTTGGTTTATACTTTATAAATGCATAAGCCTCAACTCTGCTTGGCAGAGTATTAGTGACATCACAGCAAAGTTTTACAGAGGGGATGGCTTGTAAATCAGAGCCACAGAGATGGGTTTTCCAAGGACTTTTCCACTGGGTAAATTATTTTCTTTAGGGCAGGGTGTATTCGATAAGGTATCAATTTAGTCTGGTAAAAACTAACATTGTATTGGTACTGTGGCAAAACAGGCACTAGAAGTCTTATTTCCAGAAGAAATCAGGGAGCATGAGATAAACAATCTTTTTCTCAGGATTAACTAAGAATTATACATCCGACTCAAGTTTTGATTACAGCATGCTCAGATAACAGTGCAAATTCCAGATGAAATGCTGATAGAAATGAGGTTGTCAGCAGTTTAAACTAACAATCGATCCTGTCACTCAGCCAAAAGGATATCATTAAAATTATTAATTATTTCATTTTTATTTTCGCCTTAACCCAGATAAAGCAAAGTGACTGCATTTTTGGAAACTGTTACTTTTCAGTCTAAGATGGTTACTGCATCACCTCCAGTCAGAATAAAACATCTCTGTTGTGTACCAAAGATTCATCACCCAGCTGAGCTAGAATTCCCTCTTTGCTCTGAAATTGTGGTCTCCTACATGACAGTAAAATTTGCAAAGTCCCATCTCCAGGTTGCCCTGCCATTTATTAAATATTTTAGCCAGAAAGAAACATTAAGAAGGCCTACAGACTAGGAGCACAATTGAAAAACCTCTAAGAAAGGAAATATCTTATTAATTCATTAAGTCAAACTGCTTGTATCTACACTTGTATGACTAGAATTATGGTTCATTAACTTCATTTCTTTATATGAGTTAATTAGCTCAGAGGAGGCCAGAAATTAATTACCAGCTTATATAGTTTGTGCAGAATGGCATTCTGTTTATTTAGTTTCTCCTATTAACTTTTAATCTCTTCAAACAATAAAAGAGGTAATTAGTATTTTATAAACAAAAATGAATGCAACAAAGGCAAATAATTTGCCAAATAGTGAGGCTCCTGTGTGGAACCTGATAGTTGTGTGGTTCAAGTTACAGACCTTTTCACTGTTAAGTATAAGCAAAAGGAGATTGAAAATGTAGGTAGTCTTAAGGCATGGCCACGCAATCCATCATGAAAGAAGAGCTACCTACTAATACCTTGCAGAGCAGAAAAACGAGCCTTAAAAAGTTTCCAGCTGTTTGAAAATAATTGCCCATGTACTCAGCTACGGTAAGAGTTGTAGCTAGCTTTACTAAGGTGCAGGAACAGAGTGGTACAAAACGGGAAAACAAAACCAAACACATTTCATTTAAGTAAAAAAAGACACAACAAAACGTCTGAATGTTCATAGAAGCATATTGATGAGTATACTATTAAGGCATAATATATGATTGTGATACAAACAAAAGGTCAAATGTCACCAGCGTCTTTAGTGTTTAACCAGGCTGTGTTTCTGCACTAACCATAACATATATTAAATCTGGTTAGTAACTTATGAGATAAAACCTTGTACGTTGATAACATATATTGACCTTTGCTTCATTTTTTTCCTCTGCAGAGACTGCATATATGATAATCTTTGTAATTCTTGGTAAGTTTAATAAGTACTTGGTAAATATACAAAGATTAGCACAGTGCAGATATTCATCACCATATTTTTTGTGTACATGAGTAAATAAATGCAAATATGTGTCAAGCATGTTACTGAGGAAATATTTCAGGAAATTCTTGATGAGTGTTTAAGATTTTTATTAGCACTATTTATTCACTTCCCTACATCTGCAAAACCAGGTGCCTTTGTCCAACTCTACAAACCCCAGAAAGAGTCATAAAAGCCCTCTTTAAAAAACCTAAAACGACCATGAACTTAAAGTCTGTAATCTTGAGACATTCATGGACTAAAAAAACCGTGTGGGTCTCATTGAAGAGCGAGCCTGTACCCTTCCCAACAAGATCCATTTGAAGCTCCAGTTAAAGCCTGCTATATCTGATACTGTAAGACTGAGAAAACTGCTAATGTTTTGGTGTACAGGAAAGCTGTCAATAATGTTATAATCTTACCCTGTCTCAGCCTTTGACTGTGCAATTTGCGAAAACAAAAAGATAAAATATTGTGGGGTTGATTATTTAGCCTGTTTGAGGCTTCTTGAGGAGTAGGGTGAGTCTCAAAATACATTGCAAGATACCGACTAGATGTGTTAGGCAGAGAGATATTGTTATAATATGGTTCTATAATTCATCATTCACATATAAAATTAACAGTTCCTCCATACCGAGAAACCAGAGAGCTGGCTTTTGGTAAGGAAGGAAGAATGTATAATGAATACATTAACTATTTACCAGTATGGCTTAATTGCTTTATTTTTACTAGAATCAAATATTTATTAATGTATTAATAAAATGGCATCCTGTACAGTCTTTGAATGGTGAGCACTAAAACCAGAATACTATGCTAAAGGTGTTTGCCTGGTGTGATAAAACCAACCTAAGAAAGCCTTGTTGGAGTTGCTCAGATCTGAAGCAACACAGCACAGGCCTTCCTCATGCACAGGGGGATAAATCTAGGCTCTGCTGAAGTCAACAGAAAAACTCTTACTGGCTGCAAAGAGACAAGGATTTCCCCCACTGAAATCCTACATTTTCCTTCAGAGCTCTTTCAGACTTCTTTTTCATCTAAGCTAAAAGATAGAAGTGTCCTTTCTCCTACTGGGTCTCTTTATCAGGACAGCACATGACATAAATGAAGAAATGTTTGGAATAAATCACAGAAATCTTCTGCTAGAAATAAAAAACCCTCATTTAAATGACAGAAAGATAATATCGAGTAACCTTTATTCCTGTATAACTCTAAGAAAAAAAACCCACAGTAATTAATGCCATTTTGAAGGTTGTGGCAACAAAGGACGAGACTGTAACTTTCTCCAACATGTTAGAGACTTCGAAAAGTAAAGGAATTAGAAAGAATTTCAAGGCATTCAGTGAGTCCTGAAGCTGATTGTATCAATGCTTCATCAATGAAACACAATATTCCCCACTATCTGTTCAGCATACACAAAGATCTTAATTGGAATTGTTTAAATCATCACAATTAATTTTAGCCTCTGACAAAGAATAGAATTTTCCTTTCTCTGTCTGTCTTGTATTTTATTCTGCTTTTGTCTTAAAATCCTCTTGATGTGAAACAGCTGCCATCTTCAACCTGATTAACAGATAGGCATGGGTTCTTTATTGCCAGCATTAGCTTTACAGCACAAATCACACGGCTTCAAAAGGCTGGGGAAACGATCAAACTGCTCACGACTATTACAAATGATTTCAAGCAATTCACCACTCCTAACTGGCACTGCCTTTGCATATGATTTTCCCAGATAATTCCTGAATATGCTGACATGTCGTGTCAAGTTGATTTCTGTAGTTCTGACAAGAAACAAAACAAAAGCACTCATCTGAACACAGTCCTGGACAACCAAGCACGTAATATATGCTTTTTTTTTTAATTTGCCCCTGTTATTTCAACCTACAGACACCACTAGCATCTATATGTATAGGGGTGAGAAGAAGGAAAGTGGTATCTTTTAAATATCAACGTTAATTTTTACTTTTAATAGTAGGATGACATTGTCCATGTGGAGAAAAGGAAATAAATAATTCTGATGTAGAAGCTTGGGGACTTCAATATATTTATATCAATATTCTTGCCCCATTAAAGAAAAGTGAGACATTTTTGCAGAAGTTCTCGTGTTGTCAGTTCAACATTTCCCATTATTTTCATCTTTACAATTTCTACTTTAATTATTAATTAAATATTTTAAGAGGAATTTTATCTATTTCCAGGCTAGCCATTGGTCTGCAAATAACATTTAATTTCTTATAATTTCTAAGAAATGGGAAAATTCTCATCCCTTCCTCGACCTCATCTCCCTCTGTGACTCAGCATCTTGTTTCTCTCACTATTACGGAGAATTCTTCCAGTGTCCCCACCCCCCACAGATATCCTACACCTGAGTTCACTCTGATCTTTACTGCATTAAAAAGCAGTTCTAAAACTCAGTACTTAACCTGCACTTTACTTACTAATCTCTGTCTCCTGCTTCAGGTACAGCTGTCGTCTGCGGCAGCATCTACTGCATTTTGAGAACTCAAAATCCCCCCCTTCTCAAAAGACCCACACCGTCACCTGCCCACATAGCTAAGTATTCAACATAATTTTCTCTTCTAAATATAATTATTTCCTCTGGCAGGTTCTGTCTCTGAACACTCCCACCAAATACCCTTTCATTACTTGGCCCCTTTTTCTTACTTACTAACTTTACAACTCTAACCTTCCTGCCAGGCCTGGTCTCCTTCGCTGAACTTCACTCCCTCATTCTTCCATGAAGCGTTCACAGAAGCTAATTTTGAACACTGGGGCATCTTCCACTTCCTTGCTAGTTGAGTTGAATTTAGGTGACCAGCTTGCTAAATTTTGTCTTTTTCTCTACACATTTGCCAAAGCTGGGATTTCGCTTTTCTTTGCTTCTTTTCCTACCTTTGCCAAGTTACGTTGTAATTTACCTCAACTTTCTCCTGGGTAACAGATATCTGCATCTTGTCTCTGATCCTAATGGTCCCATCTCGTCGTTTCCTTTCCTTCTGCAACATGCATTTTGACCCCTGCCTTCCTCTTCATCCTCTGCAGCTAATCCTCGCTGAAGCAAGCACAGTCTTTGGCAAGACAGCTGCATTTCAAACATTATTCTCAACTGTGAGCCTCTTCTGGTCATCTAAAATTGTTTCAAAGTCAACCGCAAAGTTCTTCTTTGCAAACGAGGTTGCTTTGCTCTGCAAGGCCGCCGAATGACAGCTTCCCTTACATGCGACGCTGACTTGCGATTCACTCTGCTGAACTGCTTGAGAAAAATCTTGACAACCCCATGATAAATGCCTACATAGTACGGTATGCAAAGCCACTTCAGTCACTTCTCACTCATATAAAGCCACATCTCGTACATTACACAATGCTGCTTCTGTGTTCCTCATCAGCCTTTGAATTCCATGCTGTACCTACGTTTTGACCTGTTACGATCCCATCTCCTCTCATGCTCCCATGGTTCCTTTTTTCTTTTACTACCTAGTTTCCTTACGCTTCTTACTCATCCCTTCCAAACTTTCAGATTGATACTTTGCTGCTGCTTCTGCGCTAACAGTCTGCAACTGTCTAGCCAACATCCTCAGACTCACTGACTCCGTTCCTTTTCTAAATGCAGCAGTAACCCAATCTTTAATCAGCACACTGCAGCCCAGTTCTGCCTGCTTTTTGCTTACTATTTCCTATCCTTTGTATCCCTCCTAACCTTCTGTTCCTATCATTTTTCACTGCAACCTTCTATAGCTTTGTCCATTTTTGTAACTCTTTTGTAGGATATTTGTATGAATAATGAGTTATAAAATTACAGTGTGCTCTACTGAGCTATTAGAGCATGACATAGGTCATCTTCCTCACTGTCATGAAATCCAGTTACACATTTTGGACATTTCTGTGACCAGAAGCCTTCTCATCTTGATGGGTATGAATTTAACCTTTGCCATTCCTGCATTCGCTTGTTGACATATTAACCCGACTATGGGACCTTTGAAAAGGAATGTGAATATATAATGTTAGATAGGAAGTTTTCGTGATCACAGGCAGCCCTACTGAAATATTTTCACGGAGCATGATTTACTTTTAAAATCTGATCTGCCCGACTGGGTCCCTCTCCTTCCTCTTTGACAGATTTTTGCAATGACCTGTAATTTTAACATAGTCTCTTCTTACAAGTACTTCTTCGGTAGTCTCAGTGAAAAACATATTTCATGAGGCCATCAAACCTTTGCTAGATAACGGCAGAGGAATTTGTTGCAACTTCTATGAAATACTTACACCGTCTTTCCCTTGCAAGAATGTTTCTGCAATTATTTTAAATAAAGCCATATTTCCAGTGGCTTTTTTCTCCTGTTTTAAATCCCTCTTAAAAATTTCCTCGCCATAAATCCACAAACTAAATGAAAGGACATTAATCCAGCCCATCCCTCCTCCCTACATCCAACCATCTCATTAAAGTTTTTGTCTCCTCTTTTATTATGACTACATACCAGCATCCTTGTGAAGTTCATATAGCCATGATGGCATGCATCATGGCATCATACCTGTGAGGAGAGGAAATTATCATTTTTCCTCCCCCTGCATTCTTACTATTGACCAAGGTTATTCTCTTTATCATGTGCAGATTTTATTGAGTGATGCCAAGTGAGATGAATAGAAGCAAATAATGACAGTGCCGCAGTGATGAAATGAGAGACAGAGGTCGTCTAGGTTTTATACTGAACAAATTGAGTCACATCCACTTCTCATCCATTATTTAGGGGTGATTGGGCAGGCTTGGCTTCTATAGATTTGATAATCATTCAGATGTCCATATTAAATATGTAACATAAATTTCTCATTTGGCTGTCGATGACTTGTCACTGCAAAACAACAATGCATAAAAAGGGCTTTAATGTATGGATTCTCAGAAATATTTGACATAAATAAATATGTAAAAGGCAGATAATAAAATCTGTTTCTGTCTGCCTGCCAGCTAGCCTTCATGTCAGACTGGACAGCCCCATCTAATACTGTGATTTTATGCAGCTGTATCCTATGAATATTGGCCTGCACACTAGAGATTAAAGCACAGCAGATGTTTCTCTGCAGGCTAACAAATATATCACCCCTGATAACGAATGACAAATGTTGTTCCATATTGTGTCAGACAAAACCAGGGCTCTTGTAAAACAAGTGTTACAGCTGGAATAGGATATTTTAACACAGTTACCTAAGGAGTAGACAAACAGACAGCCGCCTGCTCAAAAGGTAGCGGAATCCTAACCTGCAGACATGCAGGCATAGCAGCAATCAAGTGCTGGAGTCCCGAAAAAGAGGAAAAAACCCCTCCTAATAATACTATGAAATATTCAAGGCTTTCTCTCTATTATCACCAGATTTTTGTGTGTGATCTTGTCATGGATTAGTTGTAGCTATCCACCACTGTGCCTCAGTCAAAGCCAGACAGTAGAGAGTGTGATTTGGTGTGGAGAAAGGGTATGCAATGGTAGGAGACACACAGAAAGTCATCCTGTTGTAGTCCAAATGATGAGTTTATTTGGTTTATTATCCTGCAATCTCAAGCTATCCCTATGGCTTCCAAGAGGCAGAAAGATGAATGTAAGGAGAGGAGGAAGGACAAAAATAGCCTGTGTGTTATGAAATATTACACCAGGCTAATTAGTGTACGGCACTGTTATTTATTACTGTTTTATTTGGGTCATTTTTTCCCCCTTGCGCATATTAGCGATACGTTAATGTCTGGTCAGCAGCATGCCTTAGCAGCATGTCTTGGCAGCATGGAGGTAATAGTAAGTTCTCCCTCTTTACCTATTTGTTAATTCAGTATCCTTTATCTGCTCCCTTGCAAAAATAAACCCTATAACCTTCATGGGAGACAAGGTGCTTGAAAACTCAGCAAGGAAGGAAGATGGGATCATATTTTGATGCTCAGAATATTTGGAAGTTTCAGCTGCTGTACTTTGCAAATGTATGCCATTTAGCGTTTTTTCCTTAGCTTTCGAGTTGTCGTTTGTCCACTGAATCGAGTACTAAAATAAATACGTTTTTACTGCTGGCAGAGACAACAGAGGAAAAAGGCAATACAGCAGCATGGCAACTTTCAATCACTTCCTGACTTGTTAATGAACTTTTTTTTC
This sequence comes from Astur gentilis, assembly GCF_929443795.1. Lineage (NCBI taxonomy): Eukaryota > Metazoa > Chordata > Aves > Accipitriformes > Accipitridae > Astur > Astur gentilis. Next base: position 23,908,392 of record NC_064899.1, on the reverse strand, counting down.
CCTTTTCTAACTGAGACTTTGCTTTTGAGCTACGGTGTTTTCCCCAAGCCATTTTATACAATGAGATGGTAACAGTTGTTTGTCTGATAAAGCACGTACTATTTAGAACACAGATGTTTGATTATTATTTATTTCTCTCTGAAGCCCGCTAATTCAGTCCCAAATGATCTTTTTTTTTCCTTTTGCTTAAATTTAATTTGGAATGTATGTTGTTGGTAAGTGACAGATAGTTTAATTATTAATAGGATCCCGCAATGCAATGCACCATAGTTTTAAAGTCATCTGGGGCCAAACCAACACTACTTCCTTCCTTCCTTATGCTTCTGGGATTCCTTGAAGAATGCAAAGGTAATTACAAAACTCATGACAAATCTGCATGTATTATGTCCTTTCCTCAACATTTGTGCTTGCCTATGGTTTTACAAAGTACCGTTCTTACTATGAAATGGTAATGAATCAGGAGAGACTTCTGCTATGGTTGCTTCCTTGGGAGAATGGACTATCTGGGGAGCAAGGGGAGGGGGAGAGTGGAGGAAGAGAGAAAAGGGAGGAGGGGGTTGAGATGCTGAATACCGGGGCTGTAGTACATGATACCGAGACAAAGGTGGACGCACTCAGCCCCCGTGAAGGACTGTGACCCCGTGGGATCTGCTGCGGTCACGGGCCATGATAAGCACATGAGCAAAATATGAACGAGAAAACAGGATTGAGGAAATATCAGGAAAAAAATGTCTGGGGAAGAAGCTACTGAAGTAACTGACAATTTCTCTGTGCTTGGCATGCAGTAAACTCCTAGAGAGGTATTGAACTGTGTTGATGGGTTCCATTTTCTAAGGCATTGCATGTCCTTCCTTAACAATTTCCTGGCACTCAGGATATTTCATATTTCTGTGAAAGTTGTGTAGGAATACAAATTGGGAGGGGGGACGTGTTTGTACAGCTTCTGCTTCTCGTGTATAATATGCTGCTAATATTGGAAAGCTGCAGAACTGCTCGCGCTGTAACCCGTGTTTAGATATGGGCCTAAAGCTGCATTATGTACTTGGACATTGGAACTGAGGCTCACTCCAGATCCTAAATTGATCCACGCTTCCCAGAGCTTTCAGAGAAAGGAACAGGGATACACAGGGACTACCTTTCCAACTTCAGACTTCACTGTAAAAGCTGTGAATTTAAACAACCATTGAAGTAATTAAGAAATGAAGGGTCTTACAGGACATATACTGGTAGGCATCATTTAACGGATCTGAGATTTTAGGTGGATGTTAGGCTGCAAAGGTGAGGTGAAGGCCCACAGCTGGGGAGTGAAAGGTGAAAGGTGAAAGCTGCTTGGTGAAAGTTTATTGCCATGACCCACTTGAGGTCATAGTTAAGAGAGCTATCTTCAATCAGCAAATATGGTATAAAAATCTACTCAGTAGATCGAATGTTTTAACTGGTAAAACGTTAACAAACTTAACTTTTAAATATTTTACTAATATGCTTGAAACCATCATTAATGTGTACAATCCATCCTTGCAGAGATGCAGCACCAGAATGGTAGAAAAAAAGTGCTACCAACAACAGTTTGATTTTTAAATGTTGCATCTTCTGCTCCTACCAAATGGTCTAGTCATTCCACTATACTACTGCTCTGCCACTGAAATCTCTGACAAACTAGCACCAAACAAATGTGCAGCAATCAAAGAAGAAAATACAAATGCAGGTGAAGTTTTGGTCATCCTTCCTCTTCTTGCACCTAAGAATATAAAACTCAGACAAAGGCTACTGAAACTATATGAATAAAATTCTAAATATCTCAAAAAATAAAACAGCTAACCCGATTTTAAAACCAGAGTTACTTATTCTGATGAGCACTTGCCCTTTGGACACTTACTCAAGCTAAACCAAAACATGCCTCCTAAAGACAACAATTCTGAGAGCCTGAGTGCTTCCTAAATTTGCTTTGGAAATGGCATTTACAATTCTCAATCCCATAGGCATTTTTGAAAATTCCTCTTACAGGTCACTGTTCTTTCAGAACAAAACCACTGGAAACAATAACCAAATATTCGTCAGTGAATTTAATGAAGACTGAGAAGTAAAAATGCCATAATGTGATAACCTTATTGTTCAAAATCTTTTTCTTTTCTTTCTTTCTTTATTTTTAACAAAGGCCGGTCACAGCAAAAAAGGCAGACACATTGGATAATATATCAGTTTCTTCACTCTTATGTACTTTGATACCCTCTAAGTAGTAATAAAAAAAACCCCAACCCAAAATATTACGGGAAATGTTACTAGAGAAAGGTCACAAAACATGATATCAGGTAAAACACAAGGGTAGCTGTAGATCAATGTACCTGTATGGCTGAATGAAACTATTCAAAATAATTTTTAACTTGAAAATTAATACCTATTTAAGTTTTAAATCTATTTAAGATAAGAAATAATAACATTCCAGCTACCAATAAACATGCCTATCTGACCATTAGAGCCCTAGTTCATAACTGGGAAATTGAGGAGAGCAAAGAGGAAAGTGCAAAACTAAAAAAAACCCAACACCCCCCCCCCCAAAGCCCAAACCAATACACCCCCCCCAACAACAAAGCAACACCCTACCTGCAACCTCCCCCCCCCACCCCCCGAGTCTTTAGATTATCTCTAAATCTCATAACAATTATTTCAAAATCTCATGGCTTTGCATCTTGCTGCACTATACCCTGAGTTTCAGTGCTTTACTGTGGGAAGAAATGAACTCAAAACTCAGATCAGACAAAACTATTGAGTTGATTCCTGGGAGAAATCACACAAAATCACAGGTTTCCAAATGTAAGCAAGAGCTGAGAGTTCTTTCTGAGACCCTTGGCTCTCTTTTACATTTTGCCATTCTTCTACAGAGCTTCTAATATCTCTGTTTCTTGGGAATTGGCCCGGGGGAGAACAAGCCCCAAAACCAACAAACAAAAAACCCTGTAAAACCGGCTGCATCTCCTATGAAGAAGCAGCCCAAGTTCCCATTTCCAATCAGTGGTACGAATTCCCTTGACTTCTGCGGGGCTTTGACCCCCTTTTCTCGCAAAGGATTGTTTCGCGGGAGTGGAAGGGATAGCAGTCTCTCTATCCAACTCCTCGGCAAAGGGCACCGGGTGTCGATGCTGCCACTACACGGCTCTTTCTCTTCAGCATGCTTCTGCCTCCAGGTTCCCACCTGGGATTGCTCCCTTTCTGCTTCGTACGTAATCAGCAGAAAGGCAGATACATTACTATCCGTCTCCAGCAATATCATGCTCCCGGAAGGTCTGACTCTATTTGTAGGGCTTCTTTGCAATGAAGCAATTTTTCTGCCTTGAAAGAAAAACTTGCATGAGCAATTCAGTTGGGAGGGATCCCAAAGACAAAAATTTGCATTAAATGGGGCCAAATTCTTTCCTTTTCTACAGTAAAGGCTGTCCCAGCCCTCTGAATTTAGTACAAATGAACGGCATATTTGCTACCATGTGAGAGATGAATAATTGTGATTACTACTAAAAACCACATTAAACCATAGGGAAGTCTGTCTGGAAAACAGAGGAAAGTGGCTGAGCTTCATTTTGGAATATTTACTTGTGCCTAAAGGCTACAATTGGAATGATGAGTCTTGGAAATTTATAATTCCTAATGAAGACTTCAGATGTTCTTTTTTAAGCTCAATAGCCGCTTCAACGTGATGATACCTGTAAGACAACCCTTCCCCCTCACCCCCAAGTTTTGTCTATAACTTTTATGAACACAGAGCTTTATCCTCTAGCTATAATTAACTTAGATGCTTGGACACCTGGTAAGAGCTCTTCACTGCAGTGACAAAATTCATATACAGGTTAAAAAAAAATAATAATCTTGGCTGAGAATGCTTTTTTCCTCATATGAGACAAAACAGGACTGGTGGGAAAGAAGAGCCACTCAGCAGCAATCACATTAGATTCTCTGAAACGGAAACAATTAACAATCAAGCACATGCCAAACTGGAGTTACACAGGCATTTTTTACTCTAAAAATAAAGAAAAATAGTGGTAATGAGAAATAATGCGCTTTTTTTCCCTCTGACATACTTATTTTTTGATAGTGATTATTTATTTTTGAGAAAAACAGCAGTGACTGTTCTGCTTTCAGGATTAAGATTATTATATATGGCCTTTCATATCTTCTGGTTAAGTACATCACTTTCATTTTAACAGGAGACACCATTCTCTCAATTCCTTTGGGCTGACAGTAAAGTCTACGCACAGTAAGTTTCAAAGGATGTTCCTTATGTATTTCTATGAATTTGAAAATTCATAAAGCTCCTTCTGAATTAACATCAGAGAGACCGTCATTGGGCTCTCATATTTCTACATGAAATGTTTTAAATGCACTAATTACATTTGGCCCATTTTCAGTAAGTCCAACACTGTCTGGATACACAGAATTTACCATAAACGGATATCCTGACCCTAGGCATGACTTCTGGAGATGTTGGACATACCATGCTCAAGCTGTTGAGATCATCTGCATATTCACAATGACCACTGGTCTCAAATTCGCCACCAGCAACCCAACAACTTCTAAAACTAGGCTGTTGGATGTCCATAAATCAATAAAGTGACCAAAAATTCTCTTTTTCTACCCAGATAGAATTCAGGTTGGGAAACAGGTCAAGTTGAGGAAATCCTGACTTTGGTAGCTGTAGTCAGGAGGAAGCATCATGACACAGCAGCGTTCGCCTATCCAAAATCCACACGGCTGGGATGGCATGCTGCTGTTTAGAGCTCAGCCCTCTCTAATCGTCTCCAGGGAGTCAGGTGATTTTTGGCTGAACAGGCCACTGAGTGCATGCAACTGATTGCTGCAGCTACAGAATTTGTTAAAGGAGCTTTCCACCACCTTGGGTAGATACATTAGACCAAGTGCAGACTCAGGCTCAAAGAACACTGGGCCATTAACTTCAATAATGATGACTTAGAGGTTATTGCTGGTAATATCATTGTCAGAGGACTTATATTATTACAGAACCTGTCTTAATCAGAAATTAGCTGATAACCTGTAGGATGTTCTTCTGTGAATGGTTCAAGTCAAATCAATATCAAGCATCTTTGTGTTATTATACTCATCCTGAAGAAATATTTATCCAAAATGAAAGCAGAAAGGTGTAAAACCTGAGTGCACAGAGATGTCATTGCACTCACTGCAGAGAAATGCACTGATTCTAAGGGGCTGAGCATGACCACGCAAACCACATTAGGGAAATTGTTAGTGCAATAAAATAAACTTTTTGTTCCTATTAGAGATCAAAATGGCTATTGAAAGACTTTGAAACAGCATCTGAGACAGGACTTGTTCTTGTCTATGAAGGAAGGAATAAACCCCCTAATGCTTAAAATGAATAAATATGAATGTCAACTAGTAAACAATAAACAGTTAAAAACAAAACAAAACAAAACAAAAAAAAAAAAGACCCCAAACAAACCTTACAGTCATATCACTTCCTCCAGCTGGAAAGAAATCAACACAAACACTGCTCTTTTGTCACACTGTCTAAATGTAACTGATGTACAGTAAACAAAACTGAATTTAGCCAAAGATGAGAAAAAACCAAATTCACACACAAACTCTGGAAATTTGTAGGGAGCTCATATTCAACCTTTTATGTTCCACTGCTTAGCATGCCTCTTCTCCCACCCCAACCAATTAAGACGGACACTATATTTCTCCCCTCCTTTTTCGGTCAAAGAATCTTGGCACAACCAGCACAAACAAACTTTGCTAACAGCTTTAAACTTGGAAGGCCCGCTTTTTAAATATTTGCCGCTACATAATTGAAACAGCTGTTTTAATGAGATACCTACTGTCATCATTTTACCCTGGCTGAGCTGGGTGACAACAAAGCAGTAATAACGAATTCAATAATAATTAACTCGGGTCATCTGCTCATCTGTCATGGCTCATCAGCTTTAGGGAGAAAAATCCCAGTGAACTTCTCTCTTTTGTGAGCTTTCCAAAACTCTGCAATAAAATGCTTAGAGAGGACTCTAGGTAGCCCTTCAAAAGTTCTAAGCAAACTGGTAAGTAGGTTAATTAAATTTTATGCATGTTTAAATGCTAATGATTACATTCCTAACATTACAGTGTAATCTGTTATGGAATGATGTCATGCAAGCAGTGGTTTTTAGTGCCTAACACATTTCCATCCTGATGTGGAGTAGCTCTGGATCATTTATCGGAGGGCAGGAAGTTGACAGTGGTGTTTCGGAGCCAGGTTTTACATTTAGATCCTCTCCCTGTCTGTTGAATGTTAAGCAGGGGAGTTACAGAAAGCCACTGATTTTATGCCTACTGCCGCATCACAGAGGGTGATCCAACATACTCACGGCGAGTTTTCTTAGCTGTGCAATAAATAAATAAATATCATAGCAATTCTGGGGAAATCAATAAGGATGGCATTCCTCCCAAATTACTCTCTCCCCAAAAGAAAAAATATTTTGGGACTCACCCTGAGGTAGGTTCTTTTCATGATTTTTTTTTTTTTTTTCCCTTTTCCACGAAGATGAAAAGACTTTTTCAGAGATTAAAAAGTGTTCTTCCCTGAGAAATCAAAGGTATGGGTGTGGGGTTTTTTTTTGTAAAATGATTTGGAGGGTAAGATGTTAATATCTGATGTCTTTGAGCATGGTGGGTTTTTTTCCTTCTGCTTGAGGAAAGAAGATGGCTCTTGCTGCAATGTCAGGTCTTTTTTTTTTTAAACTTAATTTGGATCAATTTATTAATTCTTATTAAAAAAAAAAGTCATGAGATGATAGATAGCTGCTGCAAGCTTCTGAACTCATTTTGCCTTTTTGCTCTCAGTGAAACCTAACCATGCTTATCATTTAGGAGGCAGGTGGTGGTTGGTTCATAGATAACCCCTACCTGTATATTAAAAATTAAAAAAATTACCCTTCAAAAATTTCAAACGGCAACAGCATATTCGTTGTCATGTTCAGTAATACTGTGACCAATTCAGTTTTGGAGAAAGGGTTGTTCTGTGCACTGATTTTAAAAGCAGCAGTAACAGACAGCAGGTTTAACATCAGAATCCTTCCAACATGCTGGCTGAAATCTCAGAAAGACTTTTCACTGGTGTGATATAACAGTGAGGGTGAATGAACAGGTTATTATTAGAGGAATCAGCACCACATATGTAATCTAATTAGAGATCTAAAATTTCCAAAATCTCTGAATTCATTAGAAAGAGCCTTCTGTTCTCACTTCACTCTCTGGACATTTTGGTAAAACCTGACATAGTTGCATTTTTTTTTGCTGCTAAAAGCTAAACTTACTCACTTCTCAAGAATAACAATGTATAATGCATCATTTAGTTACTATATGAAAAATATTGCTAGGTATAATTATTAAATAAATAAGAGTAAGTTATTTACTTCTGAATAATGGCAAATAGACCTTCTAGAGGAAGAAGATGCTTTGACAAAGGACTAGGAAATGCTCTCTTACTTGTATATATTCTTCTAAAATACATGTGGGGGAGAATAAATTTTGAAATCAGATGATATGGGTGCTGTGTTTTGTAAATAAGAAACAGGGTTATATCTGTACTACTCCGCTAAAGCACATAAAAAGACTGAAAGCATTATATTGCAGTAGCAGACATGATGCATATTTCCAGAACAAAGGCTTTGAAAATGGACATGATGTCTCCATAAACTGGTGTACATTCAGTACAGTGTAAACAAAAAATATACTGTGGGTAGCAAGCAGTAAATTTGACCATTGGTGTGTAGGGAAATGTTAAGAGCCTGATAGTCTATGTTTTGAAATAAAATAATTTCATTTTCAAATATTAATTGACTACAAAAAGCACTTTGAAGAACTGCAGTGTAAAATTAATAATGTAAATTTAAACTTTTCTCTAAAAATATTTCATTGCCTCTTTTAAGCAAAGTATTTGCATAAAAAATATCTCTTTATTTTACATTTTTTTCCCATATTTGTACAGGGCGTCACAGTACCACAGAAGAATTGAAGAGAAAGAAAATTCTTTCTGTTTTTTTTCAGGATCGCACATATGTAGATGAGAATATATAGCGAATATTGACTCCTGGATGGCACCCATGGGATCAAATCCTGCAGCTTTCTCAGCCATTTTTAGAAATGTCTTTTTGGGTAGATTAAGTATTTTGCATGAAGTAAAATAGTTTGAAAAATGTTGATTAGCTTCATACATATTGTGTGAATTTATTGGTTTCAAGGAAAACTTCTCTAGTTAAAAAAAGTTCTACCTGTGCTGGAAAGGAGGGTCTTCAATGGGTGAAAGCACACACCAGAAATAATACCCAATGAGCCTGCTCTACTCAGTTTCTCCTGTTATGAACAGTTTGTGTAAGTAATTAAATATTCATGAGGTGGAAGAAAAAGCAATTCAGAAGTTCTTTGGGTAGCAAATTCCTTGAAGACTCATGGGTCTTAGTCCTTATACTAAATATAAGGCAACCACCACATAGCTAAAGGTTTTCAACAAATGTCCTAGCTATATTGTAACTTTCTCTTCTTTCCCAAACTAATTTCACAGTTAAACGTAAATGTTTCAGTTTCAAGTTTCTCTGAAGCAGATGCTGATTTTTATTTTATTTTTTTAAATTTTGAATATGTACAAACTGATGCACAGCTGACAGTTAATCACTCGAATGGCTATAATCACATAAGGAGTCAGCGAAAAGAAACACATCGTCCAGGAGAGCCTGTAACTTCTGGAAACATGTTTACCACTTCAGCAGAGATGCAATCTACATTACTAATCGCGTACCAACAGACCCACGGTTTACTACGGATAATAAATGACTTCAGCATGTTCTGCACTAGCTGGTCCGGAGGTGGGCTTTGCTTTGGGGGAGACAGACCGCTTTACCTGTTGTTGCAGACAAAACGAGGAACATGAAGTTTTCCTGATGAGAGGCGGGTGTGGGTCAGAGGCTGGAAGAGGGACCATCCTGGGGGACGTGGGGAGCGGGAGGCTGAATTAAAGAGTTACGAACCACGTTGTGGAGCCTGACTGGAGTCTGGGTTCCATAGGAAGCTGAAACTCAAGACAAATCCAGACCAAATGGAAATGGCCGGATCTAGAAGGGGAAAACCACTGCTTTGAGTCCGCAAACAGTTTGTATGACTCAAAATCAGTGTATTTCACAGAGTTCTGCTGACATTTTTCAACCAATGGTGTTATTCGCACTCTTTGTTTTGGGGTTTTTTTTTTTGGTAGCTTGTGGTTTTTACTGTATTTTGCCAGAGACAAGAGAATAAATAAGACCTAGATACACTACTGCAGTAATGCTGTTATTATTAGCCTTTCTTGTATGGCCACCGTATAAGCAAACAGCCCCTAGGTCTCAGGACTGACAAATAGAAACCAGAACTAACTCTCTTCCCTCATCTTTTTTTTCAGTCCCCTTCTTTCTGTGTAAACAAATTCAATGGTCCATACTCATCCCTTATTCATTGGGGTTCATTGCGAGAGTCCTCAGTCCAACCTAATGGTTTATGGTGTTAAAAGTTTTATTACTCTTGGGGGAGGGTTGGTAAGCTCTATTAAACCTAATCTGCTGCCTGGAGTATTCCCACAAAAATGGCATATGGGAAACTCTCCTGTGGATAGTTGAATCCTATCAAAGATGTTACAGTTTTACATATATCCATTTTTGAGAATAATTTTGACACAAAAGGCCAAGTCTTCTTCCCACATACAAAGCGTACCCTTGAATAGAATTTTAGGAAGAAACAAACAAACCATCAACCTTGCCACCTCCCAGTAACATCTTTCTTTTTTTCATTGTCTAAAAAAAAATGGTGTTATACCTTATTTATCAAAAAAATGTGCCCAGGTGACTTTTGTCAAGGAATTTTCACACTTGTAACAGTAGGCCTGCTAGCATTCATAAAACTACTCTGGTGCAGAAGCAATTCCACATAGTTGAACACTACGGTGTATAACCTGGGAATTACTTTGCTAAAATTATTTCTAGCTTTAGTAATATTATAAAATGAAATCAAACATCTACAAGCAATATAAAACAATAGATATTTGATGAAAAATTAAGTAAATATCAGGTTAAATGTTTGTAATAATGGTTACCATGAAGATTCTTGTTCCTACATTGCACGTATTTTATTTCTGTTATTATTTTGTGTGACGTAATGTGGTCTGAGAAGGATCTTCCTGCAGCAAGAGGAAGAAGAGTTATTATTGTTGTGGAAGACGTGGATGTGTATTGATGAGCTAAAAACTGGCAACAACTACACACCTTGCACGGCAGCCAAGTACTTATAAAGTTCACACTAGGAAAGAATAACATTTATTTTTCTAAATATGAAGTAGGAGGTTCTGACTGGGTATAATATTCCCACTGGTCTTCTAAAGGAAGACAGTCATGTTCTATACTTGTTCTGTATATAATGTCTTCAGCTACTACTGTGCAGGTAGTGCACATCTCCCTTTCTTGTAACACGGTGGCAACTGCAGGAATTTTAATTAGGCTGGGGAAAGAATAAATACACAAACAAGCATACAAACTTATGCCTGTAGTTATACAGGTGTTATTATTTCCTATGTCCAGATTTAAGGCATTTCTTATGTGGAAGCATTTGATCAGGTAGTGCTTGAACTACCTATATATTTATATATATATAAATATATCCCGTGTTTCATGGCTTCTGCATAGCTTCCACGCCCTTCCAGGGCAGCTCGCATTTAAACACCTCAAAGCGTGAAGACAGCACCGCACAGAAACACCTCGTTCGTGTTCAAAATTAACTCATTTCTTGAGACCTTAAAATTTCCCTTGTTATCCCAAAGGGCGCAGGATTCATTTCTGTAACTCCAGTGGCAGAAGTCAATCTGTTTCTTACTGTATTTAATCATTCCTAAACCCCACACTCTTCTGCTCCAGATATCCAAGAGAAATTTTGGCAAAGCTTGAACTATTTTCAATCTGATGAAGGAAGAACTTCACAAGTTACTGAGGCTCACTGTTATTCTCAAACACTCCTTCAGGCTTTTCTAAACTACGGAAACTGTAGGGGTATTTCTTTGGAAAAAAAGTTTATTTCTGTGTACAGACACAGGTAGTCAGCAAGCCCAGTGTGGCACATACTCTTCACGTAGAAGCCAAGAGTCAGTGGTGCTGTAAAGTGCTATAAGCCCATGAAAAGCCAGGTGCCTCTGCCTCGTCTCATTATCACAGCCTCTGGCTCTTACTAAAGGTTTTCTTTATGATTTCTAGGAAAGAATTTCCTATCCAATGTCCATACACAAAATTGTTTTATATATAAAGGATAAAATCCAAAGCACACTGAAATCAATGTGAAACTTTTCTATTCAATCAGCAGCCACCCCTGCCTCTTGTCTGGGTGGGCAACGTGTGAAAATATTTTCGAGTGCCAGGCACAATTTCCCTTTCTCCGGTATGCTGAATGTATAAACAATGGAACCCTCTCCTATTAAAATGAACAAAAGATCAATTTGCAACACAAGTTTTCCAGTTTCCGGGGCTTTATATTCCAAAATTTATTTTATTATCAAAATAAGAAATTCTGTATTTGTGAAGTTGGGCAAGACACTTTCAAACTTGGAGATTGAGTCTGCAACATTTTAAGTATCAAAACTTGTACATTACTTTTACATTTTATTTATCTTGTATTACATAGATTCTCTTATTTTGTCACATCTATCTCACAATAAAATATGCCATAAATACTGTGATTTTTCTTTACTGAAAAATCATAAGGACGGACGACACACAATACTGAGTAAACATCTTTTTTCCCTAGACTAACTTGGTATTTATTCAGCTTGTAAGAAAAGAATTTAATACTTGACAACTTTAAGAGATACATTTTACTGAGTTGTAGACAATTTCTTAATTTGGATTCAAGTGCTGAGTTTTTAAAAATCATTTAATATGTTAATAGATGACTTCTATTTACAGTGGTATGAATAAATATTATTTGTTGATATATGGAAGTATAAATCCTATTTCCCATACTCATTAAACATAATAAGAAATGTGGTATATCGTGTTTCTGGGAAGGGAATCATTGCTTGGTATTTTTGACCTAGAGATAAGGGGCAGGGGCGTGGGGGAAGAAACAAAAAGAAGGAATGTTCTTGAAAGGTCCTTCACCTTCTAACACTGACCATAGCAGAAAGAGTAATGAGTTCACTCCCCCCTCTAGGGAAGCCTTATGTTGTCAGTGTACTATATCACCGGTTGTTCCATGTTCAGATACTCGGTTCTGTGTAAATGGAACAACGGAAGGAGAAAGACAAGTGTTCTCTGCAAGAAGTTCACAAGTCACAACTCCGGCTCACTTGAACAGCCTTACCTTCACATTGACTCCCTCCCACGTATGGTGAGCAACAGCATGATTAGATCCATTACCAAAATGTATTTAATACAATTCAACAACCCGTTCCTGTCCAGCCAACGCATTTATGCCTATGATTAATTTCAATGAGTCTTAAAAACAAGCTTTATTGTTGCACTGAAAATAAATGGGCCTGTTCATACTATATGTTTTGCATCATTGGGGCCTGACAGACAGATTTGCAAAGGTACTTAGAAGCTGAAAAGAGCCAAGGGATCTTGCCAAGAATTTTTTCCCTGTCTGTAACTAGAGATGTTAGACAGGTGAGTCAAGATGTTACGCAAAAGTAGCCCCACCAGTGGCTGAAGCATCTCAAAAAAAAATTAAAAAAATTAAAAAAAATGCAGAAGTAGGGGAGTAATCAATGATTACTTGGTTGCATAATCTGGATTAGGATCATGGCAGATCTGGGTATCAAAAGTATGCACCTCAAGTTATCCACAAAATAGTCTCGCTTTCCCACAATCTCCCAGCAACTTGCATGCCACGAGATCTGCCTTTATAGAACCTGCTACGAGTAGAAGTATTCAGGTTTCAGGACTGACAGAAAAACCTGAAAAGATGCAGAAGTGCTGTTCAGAACTAAACATCCACCACGCTGCAATCTTCTGTAAACTGTGGCCTAAGTGAGCTGACCTCTCAAGCTGACTCGAGAGTTTGGGCTGTGAATCAAACAGGGCAATTTCTCTCTGAAAATGTTTCAGGGGGTCAGCATTTAAACAAGGTCTGGATGTATCAGAACAGCCTTAATACATGTTTACTTGTTTTAAACAACACATTTCAGTCATCAGAAGTGAGTCTGAATCTGCATGGTCATTTTCTATTTTTGTCTGAACTTAATATATGTACCTGCAAAAAGTTTATATTATTTATTTGCAACATTTTTAAGCTGTTCTTTTTGGAAACATGCTTTTCAGTGAACTGAAAACTTTTATGATGCTTTGGGACCACAAGTGTGCAAACAGAAAATATAAATATAAATATAAATATAAATAAAAACCCCATCCTTTACACTCCATGATACCTAAATTTCTTGTAAACTGGTATAATGGACTGGAAATTCCATTGAGCTTAATTTAACATTAAAAACCATTTTTTAATTGTTTGTCTTAAATATTTCACAGCTGAACATCTGAACAGAAATATTATTTACCATTGACCTTAGCTGGCTACTTCTACTGAGCCTGTTTGTAATGCTGAGATTTATGCACATTTATAAGTGCTTTGTAAGATCAGCACCATTAATACAAAGAGATCGATCAATATACAGTATACAGTACGTTACCCCATGTGCTCTTTTTATAGTAATTAAACTTGACCACAAACATTGTATTTTCTAGTCTTCAGCATAGAAGATGCATGCAAGTTTTCAAAGTGAAGCTGGAAATTTTAGGTTGGGGGCAGGTAGAAGCAAGGGCTATCTAAGCAAGGACCCTGGGCTTCAGGATTCCATACTTTTATCCTATGCCAGCAATAAATGGGATAACTGGGGCAGACTCGGTAGAGTTTGGCATAAGCAATTTGAGGGAGAGTATGATATTTGCTTAAGGGAGGAAGCCGACAAGAAAAGAATGATGGGTCAGAGGTGCGGCCTGGAAGCTTGCTAGATGAGTAGAAGGTGAGCAGGGCAGTCATGGCGGAATACACTGAATGGAATAACTTAAGGAATGAGAAGAGGGCTGTTTGGGCAAGACGACTACATGGAGATGAAGGGCACGAAGCCTGAGATTGACTAAATGTGAGTGAAAAACAGGGTGAGGAACCATCGACATACAAGCAGTGTGAAAAGGACAGGTTAGAAGAGGAGACAAAAGGGATCACACTTCAAGGAAGGGTGAGACAATTCCTCTCCACACCTCATTTCCAAATCCACAAGAAAACAAAGTGGAAGCTCTCTGAGTTGCGTCATGCCACAGCAAATGTTCTCAAGAAACCAATCCTGCTCCAGTGCTAGTCCAAATAAATAAAGTTACTGAGAAATTTTTACTAATGCCTGTAAATTAGATGCAATGGATGTAGAAATTCTGTCCTGCTGAAGATGAGTGTTTTGATCAGAGTAGCACAAGACAGAATGTTTTGCTTCTGTTTCAATTGTAATTTCACATACAATCTGCTTGAAATATCACAAAGTTTTCAAGGTATACTTTTCAAGGAAATAAAACGCAGAACTAATGGCTGTCTGTGCAACTATAATTCAGCTTCCTTGCATGTGTGAGAACTTGGTGCAGCCATTAATTGCTCTTTCTTCTGGACCTTGGCCTTCTGAATCAGGAGAATGTGATGGAAAAGGCTGTCTTCTCACCTCTGTTATTTCTAGATGAGATGACTAGCTCTTATGAGTAAACTCAGTACTACCGTACAGGACTAGACACTGCTACTGCTGTACAGTTTCCACATGATGCAAGCCAATTCACTTGAAATACATTTTCCAAGGAGACATCAAATGTATTGTCCTTCTTTTCAGAGGACAACTTGAAACTATGAATAATGGGACTTGAATACAGCTGTGCCTAGAACTGATAATTCTAGGTGCTTTGCATCTTAAATCAAGACAATAAAATCAGTAGATAATCTCACACTGTAACTTAATCTTATTGAGCATTATCTATCTATATGTAGAATGGAAATAATAAAGAACAATGTATCTCACAAGAAGTTAACGAAACTCAAAGAACTATTCGTATACCATTGCTATGAGAAAATCCAAAGAGGTAAAAATTAATTATGTCTTCAGGGGTGACACATGCAATAACATTTGGGAGTTGCATACAGACAGAGAAGTAATGTATTATGTATCTTCTCAGTATTTGAGCATTGCTTATCCTAGGTGTTGTAGAAATCACAGTACATGATCACACAGTTGAAGAATATGCCACTCTACACACAAGCAACTGAAACAGAGTAAAATCTTGTGGGCAAGAGATACTCTGTGCCGTGTTTTGAGTGCTCAGTCCTGCAACCTGAATCATGAGCCTTCAGTTGTTTAATCTTTTTTGTATGTCAAATGCTGTTCATAGTGGGAATAAGGTAGACACAAGTCATTTCTATCTGATGTAAGACAGGCTGTGTTCCACAACATTAGTAATCTAGCACCTGAATTTTACATGATTCTGTACAAGCCCACAGTCATAACTAATAACACAGAATTTATCTGTAAGGAAAACACAAAACAGGAGGTGGGAGAACTTTAACTAACAGACTGTTAGGAGACGTATTTTGATGCATACCAGGAATTTCTCTTTCATTTTTCTTCAGCCACACATCAGACTTTTTTTGTGTGTGTGTGTATTATAAACTCATACAGGTGTGTATAGGCTGTATAGAGGCTTGAATTCTTCTAAACAGGAACACGTAACCCATACGAGACAGGAATTTCTGCTTAAGTTCTGTGCTAGTTTTACCACACAATCTTTCCAGTATTCTGGTATTTAGTATTCTTTGACAATACACTAAATTCAGTTTTTCTCATTGATTAACCTTATCTTAAAAGTTTCAAATAAACAATTACTTTGAGTGAGACAGTACAAATTGCATTGACCAAACTAAGACTTATCAAAGGCTTCAAGCTGGCACCTGAAAACTACAGAAGCCAGACTGAAAAGACCTAAGTTACTTAAAAAATTCCTTTCTTACTCTTTTTCTTTCCTTCTTTTAGCCTATGTACTATTTTTTTTTATTCAGAAACACTGATCCTAACTGAATTCAGATGCAAAGGGATGTGTATGGGTGGTAGAAGTGGGGAGAGGCTACCTAGGAGGAATACAGAAACATCATGTGCACCTGCAGCAATGCAATTTGGATGGCCATACCTTGGCTGGAGTTGGAACTAGAAATGGCGTGGGCTTCTTGAGGTATGTCAGGAGACTAAGGAAAACATGGCCCCACTAAAGAATATGGAGAGTGATGTGTCACATGGAAAAAACCTGAGAATTCCTCTGTGCCTTGAGATGGTACATCTGCTTTTAGGCGTCCCATGTCTCTAGTGGGAGAGTTCAAGAGAACTACTATCTGCAGTAGAGGATGACCAAGTTTGGGACTGCTCTGTAGACGGGATGTATCCATAGGACTGGACGAGATGCATCCGGAAGTGCTGAGGCAGCTTCCCAATATCATTGTGAAGTCATTCTCCATCATTACTGAAAGGCTGTGGCTTTCAGTAGAAAAAAAGTAAACGTTACATCCACCTTTAAGGCAGAAAGGCAAATCCATGGAACGGCAGGCCTTAAAGTCCTAGTTCTGGAAAGATTACGGAGGAAGTCCTCGTGACAGCTGCGGTCAGGCACCTGAAGGACAAGGAAGGACTAGGAAGAGGCAGCATTTATTAGCATGGACAAGTGGTACTTGACCAACCTGGCTGCCTTCTCTGACTGGATCTGTAGATAAGGGGATGGAAGCAGTAGCTGATTATCTTGAATTTAGCTAGGCTTTTGACACAGTCTCCTTTTAGCTGAACAGGGGAGGTAATAGAGTATAAGGGCATGGGGGCATGGAAAACTGGCTCAGCCTTTAGGATCAAAAGGTATTGGCCAATGATTGAGAGTATAATTGGTGTCTGGTTAATAGAGATGTTCCTCAGGCATCAGCACTGGGATTGATTCTTTTCAATGTCTTCACCTGTGAGCTGGGCAACAGGACAGAGCGCAACCTCAGAAACTTCGTAAAAGGCTTCAAATCAAGGGAAAGTAGTGGATAACTGGAGAACAGGACTGCCTTCGAGATGGACTGGAACAAGATGGAAGAACGGAGCTACATGAACTTCATTAAGTTCAAAAAAAGAGAAAGTCCTGCACCTGAGACAGACTAACTCCAGGCAACACTACGTGCCAGGTGCAGCCTGGCTAGAAAAGAGTTTTGCAGAAAAGGATTTGAAGGTCCTGAGCAGCAAACCGAACATGCTTGCTTTTCTCAAGGCAGGGAAGAGGCCCATAACATACTTGGCTGCATTAGTAAAAGCATAATCAGCAACTCAAAGGAATTGTAGCAAGGGAAATTCCATTTAGACATAAGGAAACAATTCTACACTGTCAGAGGTGTTAAGAAATGGCACAGGTTGCCCTGGGAAGCTGTGAAACTTTCATCCTAGAGACATTCAAAACTTGATTCTATGAGGCCATGGGAAATATAATTTGGAAGTTAGCCCTGCTTTGAGCAGGAGAGTGGACTAGATACCTCCAGACATGGAGGAATTGAGGTTCCCAACCTATATTATTCTTAAAGATTAAAATGTAAATTATTTTTTCACCCATAACTGTTCAGACATCGAGCATTTGATTCGGGACTGCCATAAGGTACATCTGGTGCACCTCAAGAAATTGCATGTGCGAGGGATTAAGGCAATATAGGGTAAAAAAAGACCATTTTCAAATCCGTTTTGTGTTCCTGAAGTAGTCTACAGTTTGCATCAACCTACCTGCCTGGAGAAGAGGTAGTGATGAGCTACATCCAGTGTAGCTCCAGAACCAGGAACAACATAGTTATACTGATGCACAACTGTACCAGAGTTAAGTAGCCCTGAACAAGGAGATTGCTGCTTATTTCAACCCGAGTGCTATCGTAACACAGGGAAAATGCCTCTGGGATTTCAGACAGTGTCTCTGCAACGGTGCCACACTATGTACGCAGTGTCACTCTTACAGGAAGACTACACCACAGGATTATAAAACTTTCTAATGGCTATGAATTTGTACTGCAGCCAGACAAAATGATTTTTTCCTGATTTCATCCAGGAAAAGAAATATGTAAGAGAGCGGAACCTCAATGCTTTGCAATTTTTCAGAAAAGCTCTATTGATTTGGTGGATAAACCAATGCAATACCATGTCCTAAATTACAGGAGAAATACGCACGTACTTGATTTCTTTTCCAGTAAGAAAGTCAAATAGGATGATTCACAACACTTAGTTTAAGCCCACCAATAGCAAAAGCAGGGCTGTAGTTGTAGGTAATAGATTTGTGGTTATTCCTGGGAGTATATATCTGGTCACTGAAAGCAGGGCTAGTGATTTAACTGGAAGATGTTTGGCTAAAACTATTACATTGTTCGAGAAATTTCAGCTTTCAGTTTTTCCTAACGTGATACAGAAAAGAGCAGAGATAACTCTAAAGCTCAAAATGCATCACAATGTACTTAGAACAACTGGCTTACTAAATATAATGTGAAATAATAGGATATACTAACATGAAATAAGAAATACTATTGCCTGTAATATAACTAATAACCACAGCAAGTGAGAAAACAGTTTTCTGGTGTGTGAGACTTGCTCAGATTTCAGTGTTTTGTCATATCCAGACAGGATAAGAAGTTGAATTCTCAAAAATAGGTCATGAAAAAAAATGAACTTTAGATAATAACCTACTTGAGTATTTTTTCCAAAAATTTTCAAAGGTTTCACTTTATTTTTGGACATTTTCAGGTATATTTTAACTGAATTTACATGTCAAAATAGGTAGTTTATATTTTCAAAAATGACAGAAAAAAACAATGCTAACAATGTCAAAGCCTTCTCACAGTTATATATATATTTGTTTTCTTAATTTTGCATTTTTTAAATGATACCAAGCCTTTCCTGCAAGAAGTTTTGGATTTGAAGCTTTAAT
The DNA here is from genome assembly GCF_929443795.1 of Astur gentilis. Lineage (NCBI taxonomy): Eukaryota > Metazoa > Chordata > Aves > Accipitriformes > Accipitridae > Astur > Astur gentilis. The sequence continues at coordinate 23,889,388 of NC_064899.1, read as the reverse complement.
GCTTTTCAACAACACTACCAACATGCTTTGGTTATTAAAAAAAAAAAAAAAAAATCTGTTTTTTTTTTTTACTGCTAGCTGCAGTGAAGAGGGGAGGGGGAGCAGGGGGAAGAGGTGTCTGTCATCTTTGCCTTCTATGGTGTATTTTAATCTTTGAATAACATCGGGCATCAGCTGTAACATATATGAATTAATCACCTTATTCATATAACTGTTTACTTTTATTATACCTCTAAAGGAAATTAAATGAATTTGACCTGCTTCAGTATTTACAGCTGTGTTGTTGTAGAAATTTTATTGTGAGTTATAAAGTTTAAAAATATTATATTTTGTTTCAGGCATTTGGTTTGTTCTGTTTGAAGCCAGAGACACCAGCAAATTCATGTGAAAAAAAGTTTTAAAATTTGCCATTCTTTTATGAGTTCTGCAACCATGTTGTGTATATTTACAATTGGACCATGAAAATACTATTTTCACCAACAGATGACAAGTTTGGGTTTGAAAGTAAACTCTTTTTTTTCTTCATGCTAATATTTCCAAAACCAAAAAGGCAAATGCAGTTGTATTCTCTGCTTTGATGATAGCCTAGTGGAAAAGAAATTTGGAATTAGAATTTCTGGTGTGACCAGCTCTCTACATGAAGAAATGAAGAGGAGAAAGAAGATACGAATTAATCTCACATCGTAGCATAGCATGCCATCATCATGGAGATGATCCTATATGTACTTATAATAAAACACATAGTCACAATGCAAATTCTTTAAAGGAAGGAAAATGAAACCTTCTCCATATTCTTATCTTCCACTGTTAGCATTTTGTTAGCTTTCCTCCTTTCAGAACAGTCCATGCTAAACTATCAGAAAATGAGTAAAGACAATGCTTAAATTTCATGCATACTTGCATAGACCAAAGACATTATCATTGTGATACAGAATGGGATTGGAAAAATATGCAGCCCTTGGAAATGGATTAAATGCACATACATTTTGTAATGAGTGACTGTAATGAAAGTCAAATGAATTATAATAAAATATAGAGTTTTAAAAAAGAAAACTACTCAATGCATAATGTTGCTAAGAAAACATTTAACAGTTTTTCACTGCACGCTATTGTCAAAGTAAATAACTACCAAAGACAAACTTACAAAGTGGTTTTAACTCTAATGTGATGCAGAAAGTCAGTCATTTAATTTGTTAATTAGTATTATGCCAGAAACTATCTATTCAATATGAAGCAAATATGTTTACAATCTTATCTGCCATCTGTTTAATAGATGGGAGAATACTTAGAGCTGGGATTCTCAAAGAGGGCTGTTGAAAATTTGTTCTACAATTAGTGGAGCAGATTTTTTAATTCTAAAGGAGTTTTTCATGTTCAGGGAGCACCTCTATGAAGGAAACAGTACATCACAATGCTGCTATTCAAGATTAGTGATTGCTTATAGCTGCTGGTAGCAGATGCTTGCAAAATGCAGAAGTAAATATATATTTTAAGATACATATATATATATAAAAAAAAAAAAAAAAAAACACCAAGGAAAAAAAAAAAGATAATACAGCATTAGATCCAGAACAATAAAGCAGGTTTTGTGAGGAGCTTTTTAAGACCAATTTTCATGGCAGCAAAATATATAGGTCTGGGTACTTACTTACAATACTCTTCATCTCTTTCTGTAATCAGCAATTTTGCAAGCTTTCTTACAAGAAAGCCCACAATTATGCAGTACACTAGCCATTAAAGTGAATTCTCAAGGTGCTTTTTAAACCGCATATTAAGAATGGATATTAAATCATCATTTGGGAGGTGGATGAAAATAAAAGCTTGGGTAATAAAGCATTCTTCCTAGGATTACAACTTCTTCCTTTGCCCTGTTTCAATATATTTTAGTTTTGAGGAAGACTATATTATTGTCTAATACTGACTAATATTATTGTCATTATTTATTAGAAGATAAATTTAGCCCAGACAGAAAGCTTTTCCTTTTCTGAAAATTAAACATCTTTTCCTGCTTAGTTTTTAAAGATCAAAACCAAAAGAGGTAAGTAAAATCTAAACATTCATTTTTAAATGTAGGATTTATAGCTTTTATAATTTTCATTTTAATGGCAATGATTTGACAGGACTGCCTTTTTATATCATCTAATTGATTTTCACTGAGTATAAATGAAACATCTATGGGACATCAAAGGTGAGCAACATATTTTTAATGGAATGCTAAACTAACCATGAATCAAGGATTTTCATACCTCACAGAAAACTTGAAACCAGGCAAATTTTCTAAGTGGGGATGAGAGACATGTAAACGCTTTTCATAATGAAACTGTTTTGCATTTCCTACAATTTTTCAATATATAATCGACTATTTTTAGGTGTGTAAATAAATATTTATAAGTGCATAAATAAAATACGGTGCATACAATGTAGTAAAACAAAATCCATGCAAAATTTCAAGGCAAAGATGTGCTCCTTACCGGAATGGAGAATGTTTTTAAAAAGCATTCTTGAATACTGTTTCTGTTTTGTTTTTATTAGACGTGATTGCGTTAACTTTACCTACCCACCTACTGAAACTGATAAACTTTTCATGCAGGATTTACTTACAGTGCCTTGTGTACATCTTAGTTCCCTGAAACATTTGTAAGCTGCTTTTATGCACTCGTGTGTCAACAGGTGAGATGCTCCTGCAAAGAACTGCGAAGATTTTGTTAGTTTACCGTCCTCTGTAGGACAGCAACGCTTGAGACTTGAGCCTTAATTCTCAGCTTTATGTACCACACTGTACATCCACACTGAAGAATTATAATCTAGCAATATGTTTCTGTCAAATGGAAAACTGGAAATATTTATCTTCTTTTCTTCACTTGCAGGCAACAGTTTAGAGCATTTCCCTTACAACTGAACTCTCTCCCCCCCCCCCCCCGCCCCCAATAATAATAATTCATTGTGGACAAATATGCACAGCATCAGTTTCAAAAGGGTATTCTGAATTTTAAAGCCATTATCAGTTTTTAAATTGCCGTTGTACAGAATTGTACAGAACTGACCTATTAAGCTGCGTATCCTGAAGCAGCTTGGGGAGGGGGAGAAGGAGAAAAGCTTTTCTGAGCCCTGGGACCCCTCTATGTAAACAGCGTCCTTTGTAGCATGCCCTGCTTACTCTCTTGACTTTTTTTTTTTTTTTTTTTTTTTTTTGTGTGATACCCTTATGCGACGAGAGAGAAGTTGGGTGGGGAGATCTAGCTAGTTCAGCATAACAGGATTTTGGCCCTAGTGCTTCCACAGTGGTGAATGTTTAACCCCTAGAATATCTGCAGCTGCTAAATATCTGTATTTATAGAAAAAGAAACAACAGCAACTGGTTAGGTCAGGAACTCGGCATCTGTGATTTGGCTGCAAAGACTTTAGTATGCACACTCCAGCCGTTCTACCTCTCCTCCTTTACCCTTCTCCCCCCAAAATTAATTGCATTTCTAGCTAACAAGGTTTAGTTACAGAGGCACCTGACTCCTTCAAACCTTTTGGACACAATACAAAAGTCCAGTAGTAGACATTACAGGATTAAATCCATTGTAACATTCTAAAAATCAATTCATCTGTTCCTAATAGTGTTTCAATAGTATCCTAGTAACCTTTTCTGTGAAGCTTCATATGGTCTGTATTTGCAAACACTATTAAAAAAGGCCTTCTTGCATTCAAAAAAAAAAAAAGCTAAATCTCTTCACAGAGCTGCTGGAGAGGTGCAGACTCCAATGTGGGCAAGTGTATTTGCCAACATGCCATATGGGAGCCATGGTTGGGACTTTTTTTTTTCTAGAATAATTAAATGTTGATGGCAGAGTTCAAATGGATCATTAAAATTCAAAAGTGTAAGAAACAGATTTTTTCTTATGTTGCTGAACGCTCCAGAGGGCTGAATAGCTAGCAGAAGTGAGGCAGGCTGCAGCAGTGATCAGCGTGTGCTGTGATGGTACTAATTTGATCATAATATAGTCATCTCTGAAGATTACAGCTATTCAATTAAATATTCTAATTAACCTGAAGTATTAGGCAAATGATACTAATTACAAATATTCTCCTGAGATTCACAGCAATGAAAATCCCACTTGCAACTGATACTTCTAGCCAATGTTTCGTAACACAATGTCCTATATCATAGGCTTTCAGAATATTAAAATGCAGTTAATTTGCCTAAACCTCATTTGTTTAATGGCATTAGCATTTTGTTTGAAATTGTAATAAACGTACATCCCGCTTTCAAGTAAAATTTAAAATGAGTGTACTCTTGGGGTAACTTAAGATTCCTGTTTACAGACCTAGCACTTTATTCAGTAAGCGGAACAGTTTGAGCTTAACTTTCAGCCATTAAACATATTGAAATTGTTTAAAAATGCTAATAATTTGTCTTTTCAAATAAGAAAAAAAAAAGGATATTTTGCAGTAAAATTTCATGATGTTACCCATGTGACCAGTTTCCTACTGTGAGGGCCCCAATGCTTGAACTTGCCTTGTAGTTTTTTAGTAGAATGTTTGTCTTTTGTAGGTTGTTGGTTGCTGTTTGTTTTTTTAACTCCCTCTCCAGACAAAGCCACAAGGACCTTCTTTTTCGGTTTTCTACCTTCCTCTCTTTGCTGCCTTTCCCACCGCCCATAGACCAGGGGCTCCAGGTCGGGGGTGCGGTGGTTTTTTGGGGGGCTCTGGTTCCTGCGTGGCATTTCTGCACACCTTGCACGCGAGTGCTCTTCTCGTGTCATTTGCGGGGACAGCTCGGCTACTTCACCTACTGCTGCACTGAGCAGATAACTTGGTTGTCTAAATGAATTAGGCAGAATGCTACTCTGAAAATACAGCACCAGGCAGATCACTCGGCTAAAAAAAGAAAAAAAAAAAAACACAAAAAATCCCGTTGGGGTTCCTGACCGCGTTTCTTGGTGGGTTTTGTTTGTATTTGTTTTATCATGGCTTGTCATAGCATGAACGGGGAAGGCAGAGATTACCCACCGACAGAAGTGGCTACTTAAAAAATAATCAGTTGCTAAGAGTTACAGAAACAGAACAGGTAGCAGGCTTCAAGTGCTGTTTAGGACCCTCTTCTATACCCACTGCCTTGTTAGAAGGATAAAGGGACAGGAATGCTTCTGGTTTTCCACATGTTGCCTGTTGATCCTGTATGCATACAGGCTTTAAAAGAAAGGGATCAGAAAAAAAACCCCTCCCAGTTTCAGTGCAATTTTATCAATACTGCTGCAAAGCATTATGAAAGTTTAACCGATATGACTAATGTCTTCTCGTGAATATAAACGTCTTCCTCAGACTCTGCAGTACTTGACGGAAGAGAATCAAAATGCTAATCCTGTACCTTTTACCTCAATGTGAGGGATTGCTGAGAGCTAAAACAAACAAACAAAAAGATTGTCAGAATTTCAAGTGTAGAAATATCGAGCTATCAAACTGCAACAGTGCAAACAAAGCTAATCCAAATACAGTATGAGTGACTGTAATTTTCACGTTGTAATCGGCAAAAGCATAGTTCAGTATTTTTACTGGAAACGCTGGAAGAATTTGCAACAGAGCAGAGCTTTGCCTGGCAGTTTCCAAAATATAAAGAAATGCAAGTATTGCATTTCCTCAGATCTCAGAAAATTTAGAACAATTTGTGTCTGAAACATGCTGAAATCATTGGACCTAAACTTGGAGAAGAAGGAGACTGCCGAGATGGCATCACGCTGCCATACGACCTTTCACGGAGCAGGAAGGAGACACAAGGGAGCACGTAGTAAACTCGGGATAAAAGGAAATCCTGGGCAGGCTGTGCGCAGCCCTTGAGAGACATGTAAGGACTGGGGGGGTTGTTTGGTTGCTTGATTTTGATGCTTTTCTTTGGTTGCTTACTTTTAACCCTTTTATGGCTGCTTTGCCTTTGGTGCTGTTAGAGCTTGTTGAAGTGATTAAACGTCCCTCTCGTTCCTCCCAGAATTAAGTAAGTAGAGGGTTTATATCACCTTATTCTGACTTGAAATCAACTGATAGTTTGCGACTCTCCTTAGGTCAGCACATACATTATGATGCTCTATGATTATGGAAGAGGATGTGAAATACATTTAATCAATCTCTGTTAGCTCAGATGCAGGTCTGTATAACAGAAATCTGTATTTAGGAGTATACTTGTATTGGATGGAGCTTGAGGAAGGCTTGGAGAAGCAGGCAGAGAGGTAGAAAGAAAAGACCGGATTCAAGTAGAGTAACGTGCTTTCGTCTGCTCCCCTTTTTGTTGCGTGCTGTGGAGCACTGGACACATCCACTGACACGGAGGAGTAGCAGCGAAGGGAAGGGTGCGACTCACGCGTGGTGAAGCACAGTACGGCGGACGGCTGACTCCTCCGCGAGTGCCATCGCTGAGCCTGCTCAAACAGGACAGGGAATTTAAATGAAAATGAGGGCCCAGCTCAGAGATGGCAGGAAAGGTATTTTTCAGGTCCAGATCCCCATTTTTGCTGTCGTTCTCAGCCTTCATTTAAATTCTCAGCAAAACTGTGAGATGAACGAAACCAAGCAAGCAAACACAATGAGGCAATTGGCAAGGGAAAGCTAAGGAGGAAAAAAAAAAAAAAAAAAAAAAAAAAAAGGAGAAAGGCAGCAAAAGCAGGGAAAGAGGGAGAGGAGCTGCAGAGTATACATGTACGTCTTGTCCAAAGTCTTGCAAAAACTAGCTGCAGCTCCCTAGAGAATCATTACTCTGCTATGAAGAAATAAGCACATTCCACTGCAGTATTAGCCCCTGAATGAAAAGGCGAAGAATAAAATACTGTATACATATATATCATAAAGAAGAATATTTTCACATTTACCTGTAGAGTAAGTGAGCAAAATGATAGTCTTTACTTATGCAGGGAGTTAACATAATGCAGTGATCTATAGGTACGTTCTTGTTGGGGATTGAAGCTACTAGGGTGATTTACTTTTATAAAGGAAATTAATACACTGATGTAATAAAATTGTCATGTACTGCATTGATCCCCTTGCTGCAGAGGAAGTGAGGAGGAACTTAAATTTATATAAAATGAATATAATGAAATAATAAATGCACAATTGTTGATATTACAGAGTGAGGTACATATTTACAAGGGAAATAAATACAGAGAAGTGATCCACTCTTATAAGGGGAGGACATTTCAAGGAATCATTTCCACATCTACAGAAGCAGAAAGCATGGTAGGTCATGCTTTGTAAAGTAGTGAACACGTAACAGTGCAGGAAGTAAAATAGTGGGAAAACTAATGATATTATTCATTTTTGCCGGCCACAAATATTATGTAGCAAAGACGTGCCTCTCTGAGCAGCTTGGTGGAATGACAGTCAGGGAAAGAAAATGTATGACAATGATATAAAAATGAAGGGCTGGTATGTAGGGACATGAAGCAAACTCAGGCTGCTCCGTGGAACCTGCGGGGCATTTGAGCCATCCCCATTAAAGGTCATCACAATGATTTCCTCAGTCCGAGTGGTGCAGATGCTGTATTTTGCCCCATAACAACCACTGGCTAACCAAAAAGAAATGACTACTGTAAAAATGTATGGGCGATGACAGTTATAACGAAGGCAGGTTGTCAAACTGAATAAAATGGAGAGTAAAGAATGAGTCAATCTGGGAACTTGTAGGGTTTCTCCATGTGGCCAAAGTCCTGCTTAAATGAATGACCTAGACGATTGAGCCTTATTATCAGACTAACTGTGTATTAAGTTACTCTGTAACAGTAGTTCTAAAGTAAACAATATCATAAAGGCAAAAACCAGTCCTATACAAAACATCTCAGCATAAGCTTGAGTTTTTGGTTTGGCAGAGAGTTTTACTGGGTGGGAGGGAGGAGGATATTATGGCCTATACTATGCAGACAGTTGGGCCATCAGGTCTAACGGCCTCCCTTGCTCTTACACTCTTAAATTAGACCCAGTCCTTTCTTGCTTCTGCAAGTCAGAAGGGATGGATTTGGGGTAAAACGTATGAGAGGAAAGAGAAGATCACTGCTTCTGAAACACTGATCCTTGCCTTCATTCCTGCCCCCATCAGAGGCCTTTCTAAGGAAGTGATGGTAGTCGCAAAATGCCCTCTCCCCTGTCATATCTGGTTGTGTTGACCCAAAACAGGACAAGAAAACAAGCAGTGTGCATGTCTGCCAGATTCTTAATGAGAAAGCTCATAGACAGCAGGGCAGGGTTTTAGGCAGCTAACCTGCAGGCTTACTCTAATGATGAACATGGAGTAGTCCTCAAAAAGGCCTGGAGTTTCTTCTTTTAGAGGTGGTCAGACTGCACATTTTGTGGCTTTTGTGGTCCGCCTTGGATTTGTCCTCTGAGCAGAAACCTTGGAGGAATATTTAAATGGCAATCCTGATGATAATTCCTTCTAAATTGTCCCAAGGTCATCATCCAATCACCCGTGAACACAGACAGAACAAGTGGTCGGCCCATTTTGCTCTTTACTGCTTCACAGTGTGATCTAGGCAGGCTCCTCAACATTTTCCTTTCATTCAAACTTACCATGTTCATTGCTGAAGTACAGAGTTTAGCCCATGCTCTGACTAGGCCAGTCTGTTGTTCTCTGGCCTCTTTTCCTCTTTTGCTGTTCCTTTTCTTCAGACAGTCCTTCTTCATGCTTGCTCTTTTGCTTTTTCACAGAATCACAGATTTGGAGAAGGGCTAAGGTTGGAAGGGATCTCTGGAGCTCATCTTGTCCAATCACCCCCAGCTCAAGCAGGGCCACCTAGAGCCAGTTGCCCAGGATCACGTGCAGATAGCTTTTGAATATCTTCAAGATTGGAGACTCCACAACCTCCCTGGGAAACTTGTGCCAGTGCTTAATCATCATTACAATAAAAAAGTGTTTCCTGATGTTCAGATGGCACTTATTGTGTTTCAGTTTGTGCCCATTGCCTCTGGTCCTGCCAGGGGGCACCACTGAAAAGAGCCTGGCTCTGTCTTTGTACCCTCCCTCCAGGTATTTTTGTACGTTAACAAGTTTCCCCCCGAGCCTTTTCTCTCTAGTGTAAACAGTCCCGGCTCTGTCAGCCATTTCTCATAAGACAGATGCTCCAGTCCCTTAATCATCTTTGCAGCCCTTCATTGGACTCTCTCCAGTATGTCCATGTCTCTCTTGTACTGAGGAGACCAGAACTGAACACAGTACTCCAGATGTGGCCTCACCAGTGCTGAGCAGAGAAGAAAGATCACCTCCTTAGTGCCTCTGGCAATACTTTGTCTAATGCAGCCCAGGATACCATTAGCCGCCTTTGCCTCAAGGGCACGTTGTTGGCTCATGGTCAACTTGGTGACCACCAGGACTCCCAAGCCCTAGGCCCCCATTTTCCCTAGTCTTCCTCTTGTAGCCTATGTACTTACAGAAGTCGTTCTTGTTGTCTTTGACGTCCCTGGCCAGATTCAATTCTGTTTGGGCTATAGCTTTTCTAGCTTTGTCCCTGGATGCTTGGACAATGTTTCTGTATTCCTCCCAGGTTACCTGTCCTTGCTTCTACCCTCTGTGCGTTTCTCTTTTGCGTCTGAGCTTGGACAGGAGCTCCTTGTTCATCCAGTCAGACCTTCTGGCATTTTTGCCCAACTTTCTGTTCATTGGGATGGAAACCTCTTGAAATTGGAGGAGCAGATCCTTGAATGCTAACCAGCTTGGAGGGAAGAGGGGCCCAAAAAAGGCTTTATCCCATGGGACACTTCCAAGCAGTTCTTGAAAAGGCCAAACCCGTTCTCCTGAAGTCCAGGGTTGTAAGCTGCCCTTTTACTCTCCTCCCTGCCCTCAGGATGTTGAACTCCACCATCTCATGGTCACTGCAGCCAAGGCTGTGTTTGACCTTCACATCCTCAGTGAGCCCCTCCCTGCTTGGTGAGTAAGAGGTCCAGCAGAGCACCTCTTCTTGTTGGCTCCTCTAATCACTCGGAGGAGGAATTTGTCATCAGTGCAACCCAGGACCCTCCCAGATTACTTATGTCTTACTCTGTAGTCCCTCCAGCAGATATCAGGGTGATGGAAGTCCCCCATGAAGACCAGGGCCTGCAAACACGAGGTTGGTCTTATCTGTCTGTCGATGGACTGATCCAGTCATTCTCCCTGGTCAGGTGGCCTGTGGCAGACACCCTACATCTGAATCTTAACTTTTTTTCTCTGCTAAATCTGTTGAGAGCATCTGTGTTATGCGATGAGTGAATAAATAAGTGACGTGTTTCCTTGTTCCATAAATTCAGTAGAATTTAGTGCTTTGAAGCACTATAGTACTGTAATGTGAATAAATGCAACTGTTCAGAGGGGAAAACCTAGAAAGCTGTTCCACAGAGATTGTTGGCAGTGTTATAATTCTCACCAAAAAAAAAAAAAAAAAAAAAAAAAAAAAATCAAAGGCTAGCTTCTCCTTTCTCCTGGCATTACAGCCTGCATGTAGCAACAAAGCTATGGAAAGGATTTCCCGGGGCATTGAGTCAGGTTTGTGCACATCATAGAAAACCATTTCATAAAATCCTGTTTACCCACAGATGAAGGTTTTATACTCAGATGCCCTCAGTGTTGTGCATGCCCTGCCCCGTTGGAAGGCTGTTAGGGAACAGCGACCCGGAGCATCTGCAGTGGTTGTCAGAGACCGGTCCAGATTACATATCTGAGATGACAGTTTGGGTTTAGATATCAGAGAAGTTCTAGCAGGTGTTTAACCCAGGGGATCCAAAGCCACGATGAGCCCTTTGGCAAATTCTGGATCCCGTTTCAAACCCCTTTTCCAAATTTTGGAGCAGCCCAAAGTAGGATTATGGGCACCCACCTGCCTCTTGATAAATACAGGCTGGGGTTAGATGAGTGTTTTATGGAATAATTTCATGGCGGTATTAGGAGGGATTGCTTGTCAAGAGCTCAACTCTTTTAAAATAAATGAAGCTAGTGGAAAAATCAGGCATTCTTGCTAGCTTAACTTGCTTCTCTACCATGTGAAACTTTAATGGGAGCGACTCTGGGCAGCACTTTACCTGCAACTATCTGTGGTTTTACCAGTTTTATTTTCAACTTTTTCTAAATTCCCCTAAAATTTCTAATTCCCTTTTCTCTAATCGTAGCTTTCTCTCTCTGATGCCGCTCCAGTGACCAGCAGGAGTTACTATCATAACTTTGCTTCCTAGATTGGCAGTGTTTTGCCAACCAGGCCAGCCAAATTGTTGCCTCTGATGATTTTTGGCAGTGAGTTATCACTCTGTAGGGTCACAAAACTAGCGCATGCATAACTAAATTTGTCTAAGGGAAAAATACAACATTCAAATAACACTTTTAACCCAGATATCATGAATTTTTAATATTATCACACTGCTTGCAGCTTCCAAACACCTGCTACAGCCAGAAATTCAGAGATTTTTACCCGAAGTGAACTAGACCTCTATACTACCTCATTTTAGTACTAACATATGCACTCTTAAAATGTTTATATGTGATTCATAAAGAGTACATTCATTCCATTGCGCACACAGGCGCATATGAATTTGGGTCCACATATATATAAATTGTGCGTGCGTGTTTGTGTGTAAATATTCAGCTATGTAACTCCATGATTGTAATTTCAGTGTACGTATCTTTTCTCCGGGAAAGCAAACGTTATAAAGCATCTATTACCTCTCTGGAAACTCACATACTAGCAGTGGGCCTACAATTATGCAACTACTTTAAAAACAACCCCCACTCCTCTAAAATAACAACTGTGCAACTAATGTAAGGAAAATAATTCTACTCCAAATAAAATTAGTATGAAATCAGGCAAGTGTGAAAGGCTGCAAAGTAACTATTTTGTTACATGTTTTTATGACATAATTATATTGATCTGAAAGACACTCATCCAGAACCACAACCTTTTATACCCGAAGAAAAAACCTGTATAATCTTTTCAATCACTTGATATTCATGGTCTTACTCAAAGGTCTCTGAATATGTCATGTGTGTAATACCAATGCAAAATTTGGCACTATAGTCACTACCAGCAATATGTTTCAATAAGGTAATTTTCTTGCTGCCTAAGAACATCAGCAGGGTGCAATCCTGAACAAAAACAGACTATGACATCTTATTCAAGCATACATCTGGAGGACAAAACTATACTTTATTAAAGGAAAATGGGATTTCAGGATTGTTTTGACAAGCGGTAAAAGCACGCACCTCACTTTACATACAGTACAGAGTTTTAAATTCAAAGTGCTTGTGTAGCCATCATTAAGTAAAGGCTGGAAGAAAAATACTGCCATTCTTACTGGGTTATGCAAATATACAAATGAAGCCTTACAATCTATATTGTATGTATTTTTGTACTGGGCTACATAAATTGAAACTGAGATGTAAAATATCATTTTCCTCCTTTTATCTGTAAACAAATCCTTTTTGTATAGTTAAGGCGGCAGCACACGTTTATTCTCTGTACAGCTAGCATATAGATGCTTTCTAATGTTGAGTATGAGCATTCATTTCCACCAAGTGTGTTTGGTTTTCTATTTTGTTTTTATATCTTGCACTAAAATCTTCCTTTTCCTGTGTTCCCAACCACCTCCACAAGTTATCATTATGTTGGGGGGTCTTTTTTAAGGGAAGAGGAAATAGTCTAAAGATGCTTTTTTAAAAAAAAAATATATTTCATCATAAAGTATATGCATTTTTAGTGTTGGATTCTCCTTAGAATATTAAGATACCAGGCCAGACACTGAATAGTGCTGAACATATCTCTGTGAGATAATAAGCACGTGGTGCTGAGAGATCATACAATAATAGATTTTTGTCACTGATTTCAGCAGGAATAGAATCAGCTCTTGGGACCATCTGCCTTTCTCTAGGGTAATTTTTATGGTTACACTTTGAAGTGGTCAGTGACTATGCCTAAAATCTGTTCCTAAACTTGAAAAACACTGATTTAGTGCTTTGTGCATTAGAAACATATTGATATGGAGAACATGAATTGAGCAGTTTGGCAAGACTGCAAGCTAAAAGGAGGCTGTGTCATTATAGCTCTAAGTGAAAACATCAAAAAAAAAAAAAAAAAAGTCACTGATATTCCCTACCATTTGTACCATAAATTACCACCAGATTTGTTGTCATTTGTTTATCTCAAAACAGATTTATGCTCTGTTATTTGAAATCTGTAATATGTTTTGTTGCCCAAAAGCAAGCACTTTCAGAATATTATGTGATAAGACAACCATCTCTGCTGGTAATGCACTGTTAGAGTGGATGTAGTACAGGACTGAGCATACTTAATATACACAGTGCCAAGGTTATTTGGAAGATCCTAGCCTAATTTATTTGACTAATAACACTATTAAGCAGCTAATAGGGCGATTTTAACCAAACTGAAATCTTCAAGTTATACAGCTTACCTCAATTATCACCTCTGTCAGATCAGAAATTATTGATGGCTGCTTTGGACTAATCCCCTTGAAATCCATACTATACTTTATTACTGCTGTTTCTGCATATTCAGAATGCCCATCACTGCAAAGGGAAAATGTCATCAGCAAACTGGAGGCTTGACAGCAGGACTGAAGGGGATGCATGCTAAAAGAAATGACAGTGACGGATACTTTAGAGTAGCTGTGGCTGTTGAAGTGAGTGATGTTGGACCAAGAGCAATTTGTAAACTGATTTATTTTCATTTCCATTTCCTTTCCTCCAGAAGATGCACTTTTGGGGGGAAGATGCTAAACTCTGCTTTATTTTTTTTTAAGTGTTGGGTTTTTTTATTAGTACCTCCCTCCCTAACAAAGTTAAAAGACTATGGAGAGGCTGCTGAGGAAGAGGAGAATGGGTACTGTTACTCTGTGGAGTTACACAAACCCTTTGCAAACATCCCTTTAGTGGCCATGTTTGGGTAGACAAGCCCAGTTAGTTTTCCCTTGCTATCTATAAAGAACATTCCTTTAAAACCTACTGTGCATTACAGTCAACAGTAAAAATAAAACACTGCAAGTGATGTAGTGAAGAGCAATGTTATGCCATTCACTAAATATACCCAAATCCCTTCTCTGGATTATGATCTGGGTTTTTTTTTCCAGTGCTAGAAAGCTCACATGTTCACAGTATGCACATTGTGGAGTAAAGCACTTGAAGACATAATTCCCAAACCAAGGAAAACACTTCCCCTAAAACAAGACACATGAAACCAGTCTCATGAGAAAGACTTCTCTATGATCCTGAGTAGAGTGGAAAAATTATACAACTTTCACACTGCCCAAAATTGTGGATTTGCAACCCATAAAACTAACATTGGGACTTAAATTGGACCTTTGTAACTTGGGTTTCTTGCCACAGAAAACTGCTTAAAAAGATCTTGCAAGTGAGTACTTCAGTTTTATTTACGTAGACTAGTATTCTTGTTCGCATGAGTACCTAACCCATCTCATTTGAAGGAACTGGACTCTCACATTGCGTCTGGTTCGCCCACATGAAACACTTCAGATGTTACCAGGTAACATTTGTCTGCCAGAGGTTCATGCTTCCTCCCTGCCGCTCACAGCTCCATCCAGGCAAGGCAACGAGGGGAAGAAAGTGCTGAGTCCTCACAGCACCCAACAGCAAAGTCACCACTTACGGCTCCTTGCACATGCTCTGCGTCCGGAATGCAAGACATTCATCCCATCCCATCCCATCCCACCCCATCCCATCCCACTCCATCCCATCCCATCCCGTCCCATGCCATCCCATCCCACCCCATCCCATCCCATCCCCGCAGCGTACTGCTGTGCAGCAGCAAAGGGAATCGAGCTATTTTGCTCCCCACAAAAGTATTTTCTCTGAGGGTTGAGAGAGCAACTTGCTCTCCCAGCCAAAGCCTTCAAAGAGCTTGGGAAGGGGAGGACGGGGAGCTTGCCATCTGTTCGGTGAGTATGATGGGCAGAACAGCCAATTCTGCATACCTCCTTGAGTGACATTTTTAAATGGATGTGAATGAAATCAGCAGCTGTCAGAAGAGCTGAAGGCATGAGAGAATCTGGACAAAAACATTAATGTGGAATATTTGTTGTTTAAGTCAAGGATGCCAAATTTAATAAAAAAAAAAAAAACAACAACAAAACAAACCAAAACCAAAACCTACAGGGTTGTTAAAGGCAATTTACTGCCTGGTTTGGTTTTTTTGTTTGTTTTCATCAAATCGTAAGCATTTGGTTTTACCTGCTTTCAACATTGGTCATTCCACTAGACACTCATATGTCACTCCCTCCCCAAGACTAACAAATACAGTATTTTCACAGTCAGATCCTACAGAAAACGTTCAGTAGAAATGTCACTTCCTCACTGCCTCTGTGCTTTCTAACCATCTGTGATCCTCCAGCCAGTCTCACCTGGTACTTTACTTTTGTCATTCTGTTTATGTCAGTAACCAGACTACTTAGTAATCTTTGTCTTGCCAGATTCTGGCATGCTGAAGTACAGTTTCGTGATTCTTCAAAATATCCTACAGGCATGCCTGAAGTATGTACTGGGGAAGTGATTTGGGAAGGATCTCAAAATTATCAAGTGACAGAAATTAGCGCTTGAGAGATATATATACATATATACACACACAGGCACACACACAAACAGAGGTATAGTCCAGTAACTTGTCTCTTACATATGACTAAAATATATTTTTCTGTGACAAAGTTAACTGTACTTAACTTTATACTTAAACATTATGGAGGAAATCATCATCTTGACCTCAAGTAATGAACCATGCATGTGCTGAAATGTGAAGATTTATACCCCTGGCATTTCTGTATTAGAACTAATGAAACCAGAGAGGTCATTGTACTTTCATATAAATGCCTGGACTAATATAAATTTATTTTCATCCATCTTTTAAGATTGACCTATATCGTGCAATTTATAGCAACCCTTTTATTGCATAAACTTCCAAAAGAAGGAATGAACAGTGAAAGCTGGTAAACCCTCTGCAGATTAATGATGGAAATCTTTTTTACGGTCTTTGAAAGAGCACAGCACATATATACAGAAAGCAATGAAAAACAATTTGTAGGGTAGGAGATGCATATATTTGGTGGAGTGGGAAGCGAGGGAAGGAAACACACATCATATTTTTCCCACCAGCACGAGTTTAGCAGTCTTCCCATTTTCAATGATCAAAACCTTGAATCCCATCTTTCTGTCTTTGCATCTACTTCACTGAATGCAGTGTAAGCAATTTTGATATCACATAAAACCTCGCGTAATGTGGTGAATGAAAGAAACGTCTTTCATTTTGGCTAAATTTAAGCCCTAGAGGTGAATGGGGAGGGGAAAAAAAAAACAGGAGAGGAAGAACGAGAATGCAAAAAGCCAGAAGGCTAAAGCAAAGTTCTCTAAGAGGTATGAACAGAGTAGTAGCAGTGAACAAGCAGATGGAAGCAGTGAAAAAGCTGTGCAGGACTGGGCAAAGAAGGGCTAGACGTGAGGAAGAGGAGTGCTAGCAGCGCTTAGTCTCAGCTCTATGAACTGACTCCCACCACTGCAGCAAAACAGATACCTGAAGCATCAACAGTTCTGCCTCCAGCTAAAAAAAGTAAAATAAATCTGCAATATCTGGCTAACTTCTCAGGCTGAAACAAAGGAAATCTGTGAAGTCTACAAGTTTATTCACTCTGTATGAAGTTAAATGGTTGCTTCATTCTTTTAGGGTCAGAGCTTACTGAAGGACATATTTACGGTATCTTGAAAAGTATCTAAAGAAACACCTGTAAAATTATATTCTCAGAAAATCTGGAAATGCTGCAATTCATTCAGACTTTTGCTACACATTATCCTTCTCCCCTATCTCCCAGAAATGCTAACAAAACCCCACTTTTTCATAACAACTTAATCCTGAGGTATTACATAGTACTTCTCACAGACTATAACAAAACCAGGTCCCATTACAGGAATACTCCTGATGCAGTATGACATCGTGCAGTATTGTTACTCAGAGATTCTTAGTAGAATTATACATAACCAAGAACTTCAAAAAATGAATGGTAGCCTGATGTTAATGTTCATATTTTTATTTAGATTAGCTATTGCTGAGTCACACTGGGAGGAGGTTCCTTACTTCTGCCTAGGGCATATAAGGCACATTAGCTTTTGAAAGACCTTAGAAGACAGTTTCTGGAAGGAAAATCCGTGAACAGGAAGGAAAATCCATGAACAGGAACGGACATTGTTACTGCTTTTGAGTAATAATACTTAAAAAAAAAAAATTAAAAAATACAAACACCATGAAGGAATGAATTTGGTCACCAACTAGAGTGTTATGCTGGTGGCAGGGCAAGAGCTCAGTCTAACTCACATATGGAAAATAGCTTGGAGATGAAAGCAAACCTGTGTGGTCCAAGCTGCCTATAAGCTACTTTATGCAGAAATCTCATAGCTCTCACATATTTAATACAGCTCCACAAGGACTGTATTATAGGCTCCGGGAGATTCAGATAATTAAGAGCCTTTGTTTACAACAGGCATGCAGGGGATTGCATTCCACCAGAACCTACCAAAACACAAGGATTTCTAAACTTGGGAGAAGCCTCAACTCCTTTAATTTAGACATTGCTTCCTCCAGTTGATGGCAAATGCTTAGATTTACTGTCATAAAAAATTACAAGGACAACTAAAATTACCTCATGGAATTTGATGTAATTGCAATGGGTATACTTGAACTGAATTGGGTAACACATCTTCTAGTCTCTACCTAGAAGTCAAATTATAGGCCATTCTTACACCCCAAGGCAAAAAAGGGAAGACATACTTCTACTGCCTGTATTCTTCACAACTACTTCTTACCTTCGGTTTTCGTCATGATTTTTGATACCATTTTCATTTTCAAACTTGTGAATGAGACTTGGAACCAGAAGCGCTTGAAATATAATGAGTAATCTTGTTCACTTTATGTTTCCATCTCAGTTTTGTGATTCACGTGCTTCAGATAATCCTGAGAAGGCTGAGATAAATATCCAAGCTTTTAAATGTTTATCCAGAGGAATCCAAATAAAAAACAGTGGGCTATTAATGGGAAATGGATTCTTTCTCTAAGAACAGCTCTTGTCATTGTACCACTCTGGTATGACAGAAGCACCAGCTGGGGTAGCAGAAAGAATTACCTGACCCACTGATTCATAATTTTACGGCTGTGTTTCTGATATGTATATATGTGTGTGTGCGTATATATATATTTATGTCCTTCCTTATGGATTGCAGCCCATAAATAGCATGTGTGTTTACGCTTCATACTGACAAAACAGTCAGGACAAAGGAAACGTGCCTGAAAAAGAACAAAAGAAGAAATACAAAGAAGCAAGAAGTTACTCAGAAGAAAAGATGCCCTCAGAAGTGGTCAAGGATAAATTAAACTGAATAACATGCAATTTAGAGCAGAGTTCAACTTTGGTACAAACCCCGTTGTTTAGAATATGATGGTGACATCAGAACAGTTAAGCCCCTAGTTTACCAGGCTGAATAAACAAAACAAATATCTTTGATTTGTTTCTGCTTTTTGCTTGACTTTTCATCCCCATGCCCAGCCTTCATATGTTTTATTGGCAATTTATACAGTCAGCAGAAGATACCAAAGCCTTAGCAACAAGATCTTCCGATGTACAAACAAAATGCATTTAATTTGACTCAGTGTATTACAAGCATTATAATCCCTCTTCTGATTTCAACATGATCGACTAATCTCATCTGCTCAGAGGGATAAGCCTTGTCTCAGCCATGATGACAGGCTTAGAGAATGATAAAAATTAGGGCATTCTCACAGATTATATACTGTAACAACAGATAAGGCTTATGAATAAAGAATTGACTACAGGTGGTTATTTGTAGAAATGTACTAGATTAAGGGGTTAATGTTAGAGAGGTACAATGTCATTCGTAGTTAAATCATAGATACACACAAGTGTGGGAAAATCTTTCTCGCCTGTGTAAACATCAGGGGAGATGAAGCAAATTTCATAGCTTGTTTCACTGGTAGTCAGAATGAGCAAGTACGTTCTCAATAAAAGGATAACCCTAATTTGCACTCTAGAAGTTCAGTTTGATAACTACTTGTAGTGGGTAAAATAGAGAGGCAAAAAAAATGGCCTGGGATGAGATGGCAAGAGAAATATTACCATGTTCTTTTCTAACTGTCTAAAATGCTTCAGTTTAGTCTGCTGTTGTTCTCAGGTAAATTTAGTGCTTGCGATTCTTCTGTTTGGATTTGTAAAGAACATATGGTGCAGCAATAATGGAGGAAGTGCATGAGGCAAGGGGTAAGCTTGCTAACCATTGAGCAAGACCGCTATATACACACATCTTACCAGCAAATGCTAGCCTTGGGTGATTAAATCTCAGTGCATTGCTGTGAAAAAGTAATGAAACCCATATAGTAACAATGCAGGAAATGCAATTACATGCCATCTGCATGCTAGATTCACATTCAATCTTCCCGGAAAAAAACGAAAACAAACCAAACCTGACACACTCCTTCAATCTGTTAAGCTTAAGTAAATGAAAGGAAAAAGTAAGTAACGATTCTTTTTCTAACACTATGCGAACTTTTTATCCTGGCTTTGAAAACCACTTCCCATGTGTCATGTTAATATCATGTGATGTGTACTGATCTGCAGACACTTAACGGAAACATCTTTGGAGTAAAGGATTAGGTTTCCACAATGTGACACAAAATATTTTAAATAATATTAATTTATTTATAGCTATAAAATTAGATACCACACATATACAATATGGCGCAAATAAAAATTATCTCTACCTTTCTTAATTATTATAACTTACCAGATATTCTCTTCTCTTCTCCTCACAAACAAAAAAACAAACAAACAAAAGATCTTGCTTCTAGCTCTTTCTATATTTAACTGATAAGTGCTGTAGGATTTTTTTTTTTTTTTTTTTGTATTGGGACTTTAGATTCTGAATACCTCAAGTTAAGAAAGCAGTCCCATTTAATACTTATTTATGTGATGGTAGAAAAATAAATTTATCCATTCAGTGATTGCTGAAACTACTAGGTGCCTACAATCCTGGACACATAAATTTTTCTACAAGGTTAATGATCATAATATTTAAAAGCAAAAAAATTAATAAATAGGACTGAATTAGTTCTCAGAATGAAGCACCGAGGAAAGAAGCGGTAGTACATTGCATAATAACGACGATAATAGGAATTTACAATAACATTGTTTCACATCCATAATCTGCTCCTATGAATAGATTTAGAGATAGGGGCTGACATTACTAAGAGTTTAAGTTTAAACCACTTGAACTTAATGCAAACTGAACGAGCAAGCCGGAGAGACCAAATCTCCGTCCTGTTTCCATAGGAACTCCTCCCCCAGAAAACTGCCACCAAATGCTCGTCAGCAAGTGGAGATGCACACGTAAAGCACGTACAGCATCTGCACGCACAGAGTTGCCCTGTTGCTACCTGTTTGCTCCCCAGCAGGCATGTGCGAACCAGCCTGCGAAGAGCCCTGGAGAAGCGGTACCGCAGACAGCGATAGATAGGCACGTCAGTTCAACAAACTAGGTGTGCCACTTATCGGGAATAATTGATATGTACTGCTGGGAATGTGCTCCCCAGCAATCATCCTACTTAAAATGTGCACGTCGTCTTTCTAGGATGCCAATTAAGTGTATCCTTCTGTAGTCGCTGACACTAGATTAAACCTTACGGTTTAAACAAACATTAGAACTGCATAAACCAGAAACAGCATGACATGTCTGACATTTTTCTGGCTCATATGGCGTTACATCACTATGCCACAATCCAAAGGCATGATGCAGCGTTTTCCTAAAGGACATCTGCTTTGATATGTGTCATGTACATTGACACCACATTAACACAGTCTCCTAACCTGGAAATACACGTAAAGACTTTTTTAAAAATAAGGATAAAAATGCAAGGAAGAAAATGGAATCAAGGCTGCAGGCTGATGATAATACTGTTAAAGAGTTATTAAAAATACCTTAATTGTCTCATAAATTTAAGTCATGTATGAGCATAGAGGTCATCTAATGGGGTAAGAACACGACACTAGAAGCATTGTGATAATGAATCAACAGCAAGCATTAAAGAAGTAAAAAAATCAAAAGCATCATTTTCAAACGAAGCTTGGAAGAACTTGGTGAAATCTGAATTCTGAGGGAAAAAAAGTGAGTAGCATCAGTATAGTTTTAATATAATTTTTGTTAGATTGATCAAAAACCTCATGTTGAAAGCGTATCATCCCTAATATACTGATAACATCTGTTTGTGGTAACTCTGGTATATAAAAATCTTGCCACTTTGCAACTGCAAAAGAAAATCATGTGTCTTAAATTAAGTGTTAACTGGTTTATAGTAGAGGTGACAGTCCCAGACGGTTGCTGGTTCTAATGCTCCATCAGAAATTTTGTAGGTGCGCCTGCTTTTTGCCTTTTTTCTCGTGGGTGAGAAAGCAGGGCCAGGAGGATGAAGGGGTGCAAATACAGGAATTTTTGGGGCCCTTACCTTTGGTTGTAAGTGAGAATGGAAAGAACAACAGATCTTCATGCTACAGAGGTTGATTTAAGACACCCAAATATGACTGTATACGGAAAACAGACTCTGCAGAAACACATTTGGTTGTAGCTTATCTCAAAAATATTCCATAACAACTCAGTTCACAAGTAAAGGCATTTTCCCCTTCTCCCAGTCAGTGTGGAAAGGAAGGTCAAAACTGAGATTTCCATCCTTCATGGCACTGCGTATTATAAATGCAGCACAAAAGAACTTGGCTAGCATGACTGTGGATGATGCAGGAGGCAAATCTAGCTGTTGTACTCTCCCATAACTGCTTTGGCTAATTAAATCTCAGAAGATGAAAGAAGCGATACAATGGTTTGGGTTTTTTTTCAGTAAAATATATAGAGACTTGAAAGTAAGGTGCAAGGAACTTACACAGTCGGACTGCTACAAGCAACTGCAATTTATATTCCAAATCACCTGAAACAAACTACATCTGTAGCAGGATAAGTTTTTCAGTCCTCCCCTGATCTGTCTCTCCAGTTGCAACTAACACCAGGCAAGTTACACACAGAGCTCACACGTGGAGTAAAGGAATGTCTGAAGTCTGCGTTAGCTCACTGATACCTCCAGTGAAAGCTAGGCCTAAATATCAGTTACAACTATGTCTTGCTGCTCTTTAAAGTTTGAAACTAAGACATTCCTTGTCTTCCAAGATCTTGCCACAAAACATCAAACTTCTTGTGTAAAGAGAAGATGGCTTGTTATATATTTGAAAATTTTATTCAAGCCCTAAAGACTTTTGTTGAGGATATAAAATGAGTAAGAATGTCTATGGGGAATCATCATCTGTTTGTGGCAGGCAAGAAATTCCAAAAATGTTTAGTCTGTTCTGCTCTGTGCTCCTGCAGAAAAGGTTGTATTTCCTTTTTCAGTGCCCATAATCTTTTTAGAACCTTTTCTTTATGGAGCCAATAAACATCACAGTGGAGCTGCAAATCATCATAGTCTGCAGAAACTCCATCAAGGAAGCTACAGAGTAAATGATGCTGAAAAGTTGATGTTCGCAACAATAGGCAGTTGACTAGCTTCATGATAGTACGCATGACATCTGAGGTATTCAAAAATAATACAGAGGACCATATGATGGATGATGTGGTCTCAATATGACTTGGTCAATCCACGAGACCAAGATTCCGGAACCATAATCAAATACAAGTTCCCTACCACTGTTCTTCACTAATCTAATTTTGCTGACAATGTCTTCTAATTATGCAAGTGCTTTCAAAATGTCATATTGACAAAGTCAGTGGCTTTTCTGATCTTTGACATAAGTTGCCATGTCTGCAGAAGAAAGTCAAATATGAAAGTGTATTCAGCGAAAACCTCTAGGAAGTTATGCAAAAGAATGAGAATGATCAGAACGGAAAAAAACATCGTCCACTTCACTAAGGACTTGTCTGCCATACATCATTTCAACGTTTTAACCTTTGAAATAATTGAACTAGAAGCAAAATGGGCTTTTTCAAATTCATTGGGTACTTTGGGTTTTATCTTTCCTTTTTGCAGTCTGCTGTTACATTGGGGATATACTCCATTATCATTTCAGAGACTGTAAATGACTTTTTCTATCGTGCTGGTCAATATCCATAAGAAGTTGGTGGGATTATCCATCTATATATTTTGAATATTGATTTTTTTCTCAAAGATTTGACATGTTTTTTTATACATAGATGGTAATAAATAAAAAAGTGATTCTATAAAATAGATGCAAATTAAATCAGCAAATATAGATTTGTTTTACGATGAGAAAAACTTTTACATAATATAATATTTACAGTTTCTTAGTGAACTGAGTTTAAATGTCACCACTAAACTTTTCAGAATAGATTAGGAATATTCAAGGAAGTTAGGTGCCTAATTTCTATTAACATCCCACAGTTGATGGGCACTTCAATTTCTAGCTTCCTTAGCAAATCCCATCATCCATCATCAGGTTTTCTTACTCTTAGAGTGAACAACGTAAACCACAGACAACCTTTATTTTCATCCATTTGTTATCATATTTTATGACCATTTGATTTTATATTGTCCAGACCATGAATGAGTATATGTCTGTCTGAATAGATGTGATTATTAATAGAGGACAGTAGTACAAATATAAGTGAAACAACGCCACCATTAATATGTGTGTTGCTCAGAGCAACAAATGGATAAAAAGACATAAGAGCCAAGGCACTTACACTGTGCAGTATACATGTTTATAGGTTACAAATTAAATTGCCATCATTTGCCAGCAATAACTTCATGGTGATATAGAGAATCACCAATTTTCTGAGATACGGAGCATATAGCAATTGTTGAGATGCAGCAATTCCTCCTATATTTGAGGAGGGAAAAAAATCACGAATATGTGGTGCCCGGCCTGTGTGGATGGAGTATGGTGCATAAAATGTCAACAACTCCTTGCAAAAGATCATGTGCAAAGGAATACACAGTTCCCTTTGTTAGCATTCTAAATACATGGCTTCACAAAATTAGAATCGGAAAAGAAATGTTAATTTCTATCCTAAAACCTTAGCAAATACTATATCTGATCTCACAGAGTAGTTTCACTAAAATATCTCTTTGGATGGAGGCAGAATTCTGCCTTAATGGGTCTTTCAGAAATTTGATTGCATGCAGAGACAATTCTCAAGGTACCATCAGACAAAAGAAAAGAGAGAAATAAAGCAAGAAATGCTGAAAAAAGAGCAGTAAAGTGCATGGGAGGGCTGTTTATGAAAGGTGCTGATTAGGACCAAGTATGATAACAGTATTTTATGATGCATACCTGTGTCCACAAAGAACTGCATTTGTACTGTCAGCTTAGCACCACATTCAGTCAGCATCAGATAAAAATGTGTAAGAGACTTCAAAAGGTACCAGCCTTTTGAGATAACTGCCTTCCTACTACAGCAGTTTCAAAGTTTTCAACTTTCAAAATTAGTACTCCTTCAAGAAGAATATAACGTAATTTCAGATATTTAAACATTTTTAAAACGTTATTGCCAGCAGATATAAACTTCGAGCAATGATGGGAACAGATCAAAGACCTGAAAATTATCTTAAGCCGTCTACCCCAGGGAAGGAGGAAAACAGCTGTACTACAGTTGACACAAGGCTGAAGAGCATGTCTTTGTTTTCAGATCACAGTTCTCTCTCATCTTCCTCAACCCTCTATCTAGCTCCCAAGCATGATCATGAAAATCAATTTTTTTCTCTATATGGAATAAAAATGCGTGCTTCTCAAAAATATTTCTTGAGAGACAACACAGAAGATGCAACTCCTCCCCTCTCCAAACCAACCCAGTCCGCAGTGGCAGCAAGCACCGAACCCTGTGCATCAGAGCATGATTATTAATCTTTTGTAGGCATATGATGAACCAAAGGGGCAAAAAAAGGCAAAAATAAAAGTAAATTCAGGTACCAGAAAAGGAGGTAGACTACTAATATTCAGCTACACTAAACTACTACAACAATGCGGTTTAACACCAATTAACGTAACTGATAAGTGATGAAAACATTGGTCTAGTTGATTTGGTTGGCTCATCCACACGAGTTCTGGGAAAGGGTCGCTACCATGTGCCTTTGGTCCTTTGGATGTGCTGCAGGAGGACAGCTGCTGCAGTGTGTTGGAGACCTTGTGGAAGAACTGGGTCTCTCGGTTGATTTAGCATTGAATTCCAGTCGATTACAGCAAGTCTTTGCCGTTCTCTGGCATGGGCTCTGCCTCAACGGTAAAAGTGAACCTGAAGTCAGGGGCGCTGAAAACTGAATTAACCGAAGTCCCGTGGAGGCATGTTGCTGCTGTTTATTAAGACTTGTAGACCTCCCCAGGTAGGCTTTGGAATAAGCCTCTCTCTGATTATTTACCTTACAAAACTTTTCTTTTCAGACCATGCATGAAGCTCAGTAATTATGTGCCAGGTGATTCTACACTTGGTATCTAACAAGAAGCAAGAAATCACACATTTTCAAAAAGAAAAATAACCCTTAACTTTTTACTTTCATTTGGTGTTTTGCTTCATTCCTCTATGCCACAAACACTGAGAAGCTTGTTTTCAATTAGAAGTTGGTTCCACTAAGAGGTCACCTGCAAACTTCTTGATAAATTATTGTATCATTAAAAGCTGCAGATTATAAATTTAATTATTCTCTTATAAATGAGCAAGACATTAGAACGATATGAATGCTCCCTCTTGCTGTCCTGGGTTCTGCTGGGATAGGGTTAATTTTCACAAGAAGCTGGGAGGGGGCATGGTGGGGATGGCTGACCCGAACTAGCCAAAGCAATATTCAATATCAAATGATGTCATGCTCAGTATATAACCTGGGGGAGGTAGCTGGGAGGGAGGGGGGATTGAGTCTCGGGAATGGGCTGAGCGTCGGGTTCTGGGTGGTGAACAATAGCATTGTGCATCACTCACTTTATGTATCCTTTTATTAGTATTATTATTATTATTTCTTCTCTCCTTGGGTTGTCCTATTAAACTGTCCCTATCTCAACCCACAAGGTTTTTACCTTTTTTCTTCTGATTCTCTCCCCCATCCCACCAGGGGCGGGAGGAGCAAGCAAGCGACCATGTGGTGCTTAATTGCTGGCTGGGCTTAAACCACGACACGTGTCCATAGAAAAATGACCCCAAAAAAGCAAAGTGCTTCCAGAGCAGAGCAGCAATTGTATGCTTATTATTGCCAAGGGTACAGCAATTACATATCTGCTTGGCACACAGGGGTCACTGAACAATCTTCAGAGCACTGATATAATCAGTTTGGCAGATATAGCGTAACTGCAAGAAATTAAGTTCTTTAGATGGATGAAGAAAATACATCCGTAAAAGTACTACCTAACAAAGTTTACAAAGACATTGTGAAGATTTGGTGCTACTACTATAGAGAACCAGCACAGAAATTTCCAAAATTAATTCTACCAATAGCCTCACTTCATAGTGCAAAATTAGCGTCTGTGCTTTCCCAAGATCCATGTGCATCAACACACCAATCTTGCAGCCAGATTCCATCTGTGTACTTGGACCAGAGAGCCAAATAGTTGATTATCTGATTACAGATTTGAATGAAATGGTGGGGGTAAACAGAAAAGCTTAAGAACTACCTGCAGATATGTAAATTTTGAAATCTGCTAAAAAGATATTTGAAACTGTCACCAATTTCCAATTCTGAGTTTGGTAAGATGAACTCAGAGCTGCAATGCAGCTGCAGTGATCCCACAGTGAAAGGCACATCTTTATGTGTTACCTTTCACTTCCCACTGTTGCAAAACTTGAATCTGCACAGGTTACAGTAAACAGCATTTCAGGGTGTACCCACATTTACTAGCTTTTAAACAGCATTAAAAAAAACAACAACAAAAGCAAAACCAACCAACCATGGAGGGAATTTGCCTCTTGAGCTAGACCATAGCTACCTAAATAGTCTGATACTATCTGTCACTAAAATATTAATCTTACGTAAAGCTGAGGGACCTGGGGAAAGATAGTCTTTTAGATATTTTCTTTATAGAGGTGTCTCCCATTGAGGTTCATCCTAAAAAAAAAACATTCCAGAAGGCAAGTCATCTGAGCTGAAACCCACTAACATAGGCCAGTATTAAAAAGAAAAGAAAAAGTCAACAGTCCTCCCCTCAAAAGACTGGAAACTGCGGCAGTTGTTGAGTGTGCTGGAAGCTGACATACTTTAATTACTTATGTCTTCCAACCCCGTTGAAAAAAACAGTAGACAAATAATACTCTTTCTATGGAAGGGAAGACTAAAGTTGACAGTGCTCACATGATTATTTTTTATGTCAAGTTCCAATTAGAATGAGACTAGAACAATTTTTATTATCAGGTGTTAAGCAAAAGTTCCTATTGAAATCCACAAGAAATCAATGATTGTCTGATTTCCATATTGTCCCATGGCTCCAACCGTGTCCTCGAGCACAAGAGTCCCAGCATATCAATTAGGCCACCAGTGCCATATTTAACCAAGGTAATCCATATTTAGGTAATCCGTTTAAGCAACGTGATGACTTTTCTACCAAAATACATAGTGATCAGAAATAATAACACTAGATTTATAAAAAAAATAAACTCCACCATTCCTCTGTTCTTTTAATTTATTTCTTTGAAGACAGGGTAATATGTATTTTAGAAGAGGGACAGTATTCTTAATTTTAACTGTGGGTTTTATTTTTTTAAGAAAATATTACTACTATAACAGGGAAAAAAAGAAATGTCTTTTCCCCCGCTTTGGTGTGACTTTTAAGGCTACAAAAAGTGCCAGATTAAGACCTTGGAGATGGAAATGCTATGTTTATCCACAGGGCATGTTCAGCACTGCCAACAGCTGTGCGACTTTTCCCAAACAATGTTCCTCAACGATGACTTGAAAGGACCACAATTAGGGGCAGGAGAATAGTTTAATTTCCATGCCCATTCAATCCTTGGCTTCTCTGCTGAGCCTGCCAACTATTGCCAATTGCAATGGTGGATTTTGTGACATGGACACTTGTCCACTAGGAACTGGACTGAGGCTGCAATCCAATGTAATTATTTTCAGTCACTATTGACCTGTGAGAAGTTTCAAACAAGGAAACGTTGAAGCTTTTCTGCTCTTACCAGCTCCCTCAACCAATGCTACCACTGTGGCAGTGAAAGCTGAAGAGTTCCCTGACAATTCCAAAACCTTTTAAATAATTTTTCAATTTTTATTCCTCCCCTCTAATTAATCTGATTACCAGTACAAAAAAACCCAAACAATAAAAACCTCCTTTCGATCATACATCAAAAATACATGTTTCAAATTTTATTTTTTTTTTAAAAGCCCCTGACCTGAACTGCACATCTTGCGATGTAGCACAGGATGAAAATACCAAGATCCACTTTCATAATCTCTATGCGTTAACCATTCATTCTTTCCCATCATATCTGAAGAGCCACCTTGCAGGTTTTTTCCCCCCAGGATGTAAATTTTGAAAAGGAATTTTTATGCCATTTACCTGGGCGCATATATATATATATATATATATGTTTTAATTCTATACTTAAGTAACTAACAGGTAATTTGGTAATGATGGGACCAAAGCTATAGCAAGAACGCACAGTTCTGCCTGACCTCAGAGCGTAAGTAATCCTGGCTTGTGTTCAGATGGGAACCCTCGGTCCCACAGGCATAAATCAAGAATTAATAATTATTAACAGGTATCGTTTAGCTCTAATGTTTTTAAGCTAACTTACATGAAACAAAAATATAAACAATGTACACTGTATTCTCAGACTCAAGAGAGAATACAACAAGCGAACAAGAAAAGAAAGGAAGAAAATGCAGTACTGAGGTAAGATTGCTCTGGCCTTTCTCCCAGTTTGGGACAAGAAGGGAGGAGAAGGAGAGAGCTAACTGCACAGATCCCTCTAGTGGCAGCGACAAAAATGGGATTTTTGGCTAAATCTGAATGAGCGAGACTTTCAGAGCCAGAGTAAGTGTGTGGAGCACGGGAGTGTGCAGCAAGGGAACCTGCAGAGGAGGGATGGGAGCCGTCTCTGCAGAAAGGCTGCCCCATCCCAGCAGCACCTGCAGGACTCAGTTGCTCTGTCGCTATTTCAAGAGGACAGAAAGGAGACGTACGGGAGGCCGGCCGAAGCAGGGTGCGGGGCAGTCATGCAGTTCTTCGAAGATGAAGAACTTGCACAGCTGGAGAGTGATAGTTTTCTGCATGCTTTGATTAACGCAGTCTCTTTTTTTCCTCCATAGAGATGAACTATTGAATGCTAGAGCACGAGCTTGTGAATGTCAAGGTATGCCAAAGGAATGTGGAGCAAAAGAAGAAAAAGGTGCCCCAACCTGTAAAGCCACCTACACTGAAAATGAAGGCCAGTTCCTTGCCTATAGAGTCATAAAGATTCAGGCCTTATAAAGGCACACTCTCACTATTCAACAAGTGTGTTTGTTGACAAAACCCATCCGGAAATTTTATCAAACTTTCATGTGTCACGTCTGCTCTTTGCCTTATTGTGCTACTCCAAAGCATTAGTCCTACCGTAAATACAGAAGTGTATAAAAGATACACAAATCAGCCTGCCACTCTTACCTGTTTAGGATTTTTTTTAGAAGTGTGTTCTAAGGGGAGAAAGAGTCAAGAAGAAAAATAGCTGGGTTATAATGGGGAATATATTTTGCAGGTTTATATCATTAAACATGCAATAAGTTTATAATTTCACTATAAGTTATGCAATGGTTCATACCTTTTCTACAGATGATTTGTTGATTTATGTGGTCTTTTCAGCTCACCTGGAATGAGATATGCTTACTCAAGTGAGGATTCTTTTTCTGAATCTGAACTTATTTATGAAATGGACTGTACAGTGTGACTGCCTTCAATAGCTAGTACAGGACTAGGTGAAGTAGAAGATGCCAGCGCATAGCAGTTACTTGGTTAACGTTGGCGTACTTTTCTGTGGTAAACCCACAACCCGCCACCTGTGGAGATATTTCCCTCTTCATTTATAATTTTTACTAAATTTGCTCATCTCAAGATAGTCTTACAAATTTCTGGAAGTCAGCTACAAAATCATCCTAGAGGAAGACTACTTCTGCACTGTCCTGAATCCTAAAATACTTTGACTGCTGTTTATTGAGAATTCAGTATAGCATTTATGGAAGCCCTCAGTTTAGATCTGTTGTAATTTATGGACATTTTCTACCAGGATTCAAAGACAAATCATAAAATATCCTCGAGGTGAGTTTAGCTGATTGAGAAACACAGAATCATAGAACCATTTAGGTTGGAAAAGACCTTTAAGATTGAGTCCAACTGCTAACCTAACACCAGCAAGTCCACCACTAAACCACATCCCTGAGCACCACATCTACACCTCTTTTAAATACCTCCAGGGATGGCGACTCAACCACTGCCCTGGGCAGCCTGTTCCAACGCTTGACAACCCTTTCTGTGAAGAAATTTTTTCTAATATCCAATCTAAACCTCCCCTGGTGCAACTTGTCCTATCACTAGTTACTTGACAGAAGAGACCAGCACCCACCTCACCATAACCTCCTTTCAGGCAGTTGTAGAGAGCGATCAGGTCTCCCCTCAGCCTCCTTTTCTCCAGACTAAACAACCCCAGTTCCCTCAGCCGCTCCTCACAAGACTTGTGCTCTAGACCCTTCACCAGCTTTGTTGCTCTTCTTTGGACACACTCCAGCACCTCAATTTCTTTCTTGTAGTGAGGAGCCCAACATGCTACTGGAATAATAAATTACTGAACAGATTTTTACAGAGCTGAAATCCACTGTGAACCTACCCAAACCCCACAGGGTCAGAAAGCTCGAACGATAGTCCTAGGGAGCAGAAAAGTTGCGGCAGGACCATGCTGGGGGGTTTCTCATGGTCGGGGCATCGCCAAGCAAGGCTGTATTTCAGCTCTCCCCAAAGCAGGTCACAGAGGGGGCTGGAGTGGCCCCAGGTCACTGGTTGTGTAGGTACACCATCAAAATCCCACCACCAGCCCCAAAAGGGGCCAAAGCAGCTGTTTCTGCTCAAGACCACTGGCTAATGGTGGGAGGAAAGCTGCCGTGTGGCTAGGGGAAGGGTGGAAAGGACCCACTCTTCTTTTTCCTCCTTTTGGCTCTCAGTGCCAGGTCCTGTTCCCAATGCCCATTTGACTGGTCTTTCAGCAGAGGAACTGGGGTTTGGTCCTAGACAATGGTGCGATTAAATGCCACGTAACTGGAATCCGTTATATTACTCATGCATGTAGCAGATTTACTGTATTTCAGGAAGTTTTCTTTAAAAATACCCCCAAATATGTATTATGAACAGAGTGTTTAAAATTTCTTAAATACAAAATCATAAATATGTATTTATGGTACTTTGTTTTAAACAAAACATCTTGCTCAGGCTGTTATCTAGGGATGGCCTTAGAGATGTAGCTGGATATACTTTAATCCTTAAAGGAATGGGGTCTTTGTACTGTATCAAACGGGTCACAGTGAAATATCTTACTCTGCATTAGGCATCTATACAGTAACTGTACTGCAAAAATGCCACTGCCTCTAATAGGCCAGATTTCTTTTCATTGTGATCATGGCATCTATTATCTTTTGATTGCCATTACATTAGCGCTTTCCTTGAAGACAAAGGGACAATCTTTCTTCATGTAAACGTTAAATGCGTGTCCTAGCTTATAGAAATATTTTTTCTTTTGTTTCAGGTCCATTAATTCTTTTAATTGAGAAGAAATTTTGGGAAACTTTTCACATATTACTAGAACTCATTTTTAACAAACGAAATGAAATTGCTTTGTGTGTTTCTTTTAATGAGAAACTAACTAGATATTATTGCTTTTGTAAACAAGGCACCATTACCTTTCCTTGAGCTAGTGAGACAGGCAGTGAAAGAACTTAAACGTAATCACAAACAAGCAAACACTGATAATATAACAGAGTCCATGTCTGTATTGGCTCTTCACTTTTAGGTTAACATGACAAGTTTAACACTGTGCTGACACATTTTAATGTGTCATATTTTTTTGAGCCAGAGAGAAAGTCACATGCTCTGCTAATATCAAAATTATTTTCCTTGGATTAAAGTATAATGCATGTCTATGGGGAAAAAAAAAAAAATTCTTAGGCAACTGAAACTGTCTTTTTAATATGAGTGAAAATGTCAATTTTCTTCTGAGGTCGTGTCAAAAAAAAAAATACAATCCTCCCATCTTTTTAGATTTTTGATACACAAATGTGCAAACCGATGAGTTTCCCTTTTCTCTGGCAACAAGTAATTAAATAGCAATGATTTTGACTGCAAAAAGACCTGCATTGTCCAACTGCAGTGCAGTCAGCTCTCAGTTTTGTTGTATATTGCACATGCTATGTGATACAAAGACTTCTGTAATACGTTGCTACACAGAATTAAGCAGCTTTCTAATCAAAAGAAATTTTTGAGCTTCTGTAGGGAGTAAATACACGTACATACACCTTTTATCTAGAAAACTATATTGTGATAGAGCTGCTCACTTTTGGCATTACATGCTTTTGATTTGTGATGTTTTTACACAGATGTCTCATCTAGTCTGTGTCTGAGACCTACAACGAGTCGGAAGTCAAAGAACAGGACATTTTGCAATGAGGAAATAAACTTTTTGCTTTTGACAACAGTTTTGAAAGTACTGTTTCATGATCTGGCACTTCTTATGCCCTTATCGCAAAATAGGAAAACGGGGAATGGTCGTCCTCTGCTGCCTAGAAGGCAATGGGCAAGAGATGCTCATGCTGTTTTTTGTAAAGCAGTGCACACATTTTCACTGCTAAACAAATTAGTGATAAAACGAGACGTGTCATTTTTAATGAGAGATTGCCAAGAATTGTAACTACTTTTTTTTTTTTTTTTTTCCAGGACAACAATGGGCTGGTTTACAGTCACCTCCACCTCTTTTCTCTTTTTCCTATCCATTGGAGACAGAGGACCTTCACCGCGGGTCACAGCAATGCAGAACGAGAGGAACCCATCGCCGCTAGTGCAGGGTCTTCTCTGTTGCAGCATAATGGCACAGTGCACAATGCCAGGTTCTAAAACTAGCCTTTCTAGCAGGTTTTCAAAGCCTGGTTTCTGTCTTTGAGGCAGAAAAAAAGTATCTTTTTATGCTGACCATTATGCTGGCCATTGAGCTGACCACATTATGTATGTGAACCTGAAAACTTCTGGAAACCGTTTAAAGTACTGTTTAGATTTTAATACCAGAAAAAATTCCTGAGCAACATTTGAAGGTGCCATTTTACAATAGAGCAGACACCGTAACTAGAACCGCCCCCCCCCCCCCCCAACTCCAGTATCTCTCACTACGACCTTTATCAAGCAGTAAAAAATGAAAATGAAAAATAGACACTGAGTGACAGAAAACACATGGTTTTCCAGGTTCATTAAGGAATCTGGTAGCACATGTGGGAAACTGAGACTAGATATCAGACTCTCAGAATACTCTGAATATCAGTTTATCAGCTTTTGAGAGCAATGGTTTTGTAATCCTTCTTGTTGAAATGCAAAAATTTCCTTTTTAGGAAATACAAGCTTAAAGTGTTCTTTAATTTCCTTTACATTTATACTAGTGTATCTCCAGAGGAGAATAAGCTTAGTCAGAAAACCTTAGTCATCTGATACTATACACTAAGAAATACACACAGGCCGATTTTGGCAGTTGTGCTTAGGGCGTTTTCTCAGGTATCCTCATTTTTCAGATATGCCCCCCACCACAGCAGAAACAAGGGTGTCAGAGGGAGCTAGCTGAACATGCTGGGAAGCAGCACTGGTGCCACTGGATCATAGCCTGGAAATCTGCAACTGGGTTGGACAAGCAGATATTTACGGTACTAAAATACGTCCGTTTTCCCAGGGCAGTACAGAGCAGCCCTTCGCCTCATGACACAGGAGCTGTGCTGTACCATCCAGCACTCCCTTTCTCCAGGCGGACAGCCCTGAGGACGGTGTCCTTCAAACCCCTTGTAGCATGAAATGCCACTTGGGAAAAAGTGCTTTGATAAACACATTTTAAATTAAATCCGAAACACTCTCAAGAGACAGAGCTGCTATGCTACAGCCTCAAGTTTTTAAACTGTACACCCCAGCTTTTCGCTGTGCAGAATTTGCCAGGTCCTTCTGTAGTTCGTGCCTGAACGCTGTGAATTAACAAGCGTGTAAGTAATATCGGAGTGTTAGTTGAGATGCATGCCCTGCACAGAGAAACTAATTCAGACTGATTTCATTTTGACAGCAGCATCTGTGCTGCTCAAAACCACCAGCTAAGTTTCTGTGCC
This sequence comes from Astur gentilis, assembly GCF_929443795.1. NCBI lineage: Eukaryota > Metazoa > Chordata > Aves > Accipitriformes > Accipitridae > Astur > Astur gentilis. Next base: position 23,855,045 of record NC_064899.1, on the reverse strand, counting down.
CAGGGAAGCACGGCACAGCTCCCGGTCCAGGCAGAGTGCGAAAAAGGTGACTTCGACCTACCTTTATGCCTGGAGGATAACAGACTGCTGTAGGGGCTGCCTTAATCAAAAGCATAAATTAAGAAGCTCTGAAAGCTGCTATGATACACATACAAACTCACCCGAGGTTTCTACCCAGCAGCTTCACAGCCCATAGCAACTGAGGATCCCCTTACAGGAGCATGCTAGAAAGGGCATGCTGATCCCAAAAGCACTCCCTATTCCCTGAAAACTTCAGGCCACGTGCTAAAAATACCACTGTCTTGATATACGCAGAGATCTTACAGCCTCCTTTAATAACCGGGTGGGGGTGTGAGCACCTAATGGAGTCAATTTTCCAAAAAGGCAATATGTAAAATAAATTAATTTCTCTGTTTAGATTGTTGTCTAAATACTGAAGTGTGTTATCCAAGTGATACCTGAATCTCAATCAGAACACCCTCCAAAGTTTTAGCTAGGAAACATAGTTAAAATAGTCTTAACCAGCCAAATTCCCTAAGTGATCATTAGTTAGAGGTCTCAGGGCAGACACCTGATAAATTCACCCCAGCAGCCTGGAGAGGTGGCAGAATTAGAGAGATAAGAGATGATGAAACATGATTGAAATCCATGGCATGCTTTGAAGTATCTCATACGGCTGCAGTTCTTCCAATATTGTTATGTCCCAGTCTTGAACTGTTTCTAGTATATTAATCACGTTACCATGCCACATGCAAATTAAAGTAGTTCCCCTTTTTATTGTTTTTTTGGCTTGGGTTTTTTGTTGTTTTGGATTTTTTGGGGGGAGGAAAGAGTGCTTTTTTCATATTTTCCATTTCAAACCCTAGCACAATACATATATAAGTATATATGTATGTTGCCATTTAATTTTGTACTTCACCTTATCCATAATGCAAGTAATTATTTTCTTAAAGTACAACATAAATAATATTGAAAAGAAGCTGCTATATTCCATTATTCTAAAACCAATTTCAACACAAGTTCATAGCTGTCCTTAGCATCCATAACGCAGCACATCCTTACTTGCTGAACTGACCATTTGCTTTTTCTGAAAGCCTCAGTGTTAAGAAGACAACTGGAGGACTGAAGAAGTCATAGCAGAAAGAAGATAGTATTTTCTTAAAGAGAAAGTGCATCAAAGATAACCTAAAATGGAGTCAGCATCACTAAATTGAGAACATGCTGAAAGCAGCTAGTGAATGGAAGGCTCTGATCAGTGACCCTTCTCTCTCCTCATTTCTTGGGCACTAGTAAGAATTTAAATAGAGCACCTCTGAGCCAGCCTAAACCATATCTTCTACAAATAAAAATACTAACACAAAAAAGATACATCTGACTTTGAATTTTTCTGGGTTTCTTTTTGGCTAAATTAAAACCGCAAGCAAAGAAAGGAAATTTAAAACTATTAGTTTTTACTTCTGAAATTGAGACAATCAGATCTCAGCTTTTTATTAAAAAAAAAAAAAGAAAAGAAAAAAAAAGAAAATAAATGAAGCAAAGCGTTTCTTTAAGAAATCTGTTTTTCATCCCAAACAAACATTTCCATGAAAATGGAAATCCATGGAAAACTCCATCTTTTCTGTTGCTGGCAAAATCCTGAATTAAGGCTAATCAACTCTGACCTGAAGCTTGAACTGGATATTTCGATCTGAGAATCACCTCCAGGATGTTGATACTTTTACATACTTTGATGTACTGAAATGTCACAAAAATAAGGGTAAAGTCCTGAAAAAGGTGCAATCACTTGAGCTAACATTGCAACCAGGTTATAAAGAGCTAAAAATAAGCACAGGCTATAAGTATGCTACAAACACTTACAAGAATGAAGATCCATGGGTTATTGAACTGTGTAACAACATACATCGGTCCTTTATTAGAGATGTATATTAATAGTTAATTAAATCCTCAGTTATGTGTGTAAGTACACCATGAACGTTGGACTGCTGGGTTTTTTGTTTGGTTGGGTTTTTTTAATACATGTATATACTTGTTTCTTTGTGTGTGTATGTGTGTATGTATAATGTAAAGAACCCTCTAGGCCAGTTCTGGTAACAGGTTCATTCTCGACGCAAAGATCTTAATAAAATGGAATACTTTGTGATTTCTTGGTTGTTAATGGCTCTCCTCATAAAAAACAAATTTTTATCTTGCTCATTAACAAATTGCAGATGAATAGCCAGCAGCTTATGTATGTTCTCCTTTTTTTTGTTTGTTTCTTTTTGTGGACCATTTTCCTTGGAAGAAAAACAAAGTACAGTAAAAAGAAAATAAAGGTCTCTTATGTTTGGATCTAAATTACAGCCACAGATTTAAATTTGTAAAATGCGATTACACAGCAACAAGAAACATTTTTAAGACCTGTTATTAACAGAACAGTGTGAGCCTTAGAAATAAGCATCAAAGGAACAAAAAGGATACGGCATTCACAAATGTCTCTGACAGATGGCATCGGACAAAGAGCACCTAGCAGGTAGTCACGTCTGGCTTCAGCTCTACCCCAAGTTTGGGCTCTGCGACCCCATGTCT
>NC_064899.1:23777480-23847480 GCF_929443795.1 Astur gentilis | reverse complement strand
TTTATTTCAGGCTGCTTTAAGAAGTTGTTCTCTTAGACAGAAGTACCATAATATAAAAATAGCCTTAGACAACAAGAATTACACATTTTGGTGTGTTTTTTAGCACATACACTTCAACATGCATTTAAAAGGAAGTATTTCAGCTTTATCACAGCATAGACTAAGCTGCCCTGAGAAAGTGGTGTATTTTTAAAGAAAACCTGCAAGAAGTTTAGCCTCACTATTATAGTATGACATGCAATGTTTTCATGAAGACCTTTTCTGAAAAACTATAAAATGGGAAACCTTTTGTATTCAGTTGTAAATAGTGCCTTGTGCATCATTAGAGACAACTAATATTTTTAAAAGATAGTGAAAGGAAAGGGTTTTTTCTCTCTTCCTTTGATATGCTGCAGATTAATATAAGGATATCTGTTATTTCTTACATTACAAAGTCCTTGGCTGACACATATCACAGTTACATACCAAAGTAATATTTCAGATATTTTCTTTATAAAAAGAAAATGTACATCTAGTAAAGATAACTAAGAAATTAAAAAAATATTTATAGCTACTTTCTATCACCAGAGTTCAATTCCTAGAGATTACTGATAGATTTCTGGAATAGCCTTGCTGCTAAAATTGCAATGTATTCTTCAGATCTTTGCCAGACTAAATGAGGAAGCTACTGCCTATGGGATGTAAAGTCTCCTTCCAGAGTTTCTGCAGGTGAGAAGACATACAGTACCTTCCTAGAAGGAAGTAATTGCTTAACAAATCTGCAGTATTTTTCAGTACTAGGAATACACACAGGTACAGTGGATTTTGGCATTACATATCCAACTGAAAATATTTGTTTGAACATTTCACTTCCTACCTACCCCTCTAAAAATGAAGAGGATTAATTGTAATTAACTTTCCTCTCTAAACAATTAAAGAAATTTCTTAAATTCAAATCTTTTGCAAGGGTTAATAAAATTTCTGATACAGGAGAGACAAAAATTAATAGTTTATGTCTTGGAAAGGTATTTTAAGTTCCTAATTAACACATACTGTATCATGTCTGTCTATAAGGTTTATTTAAATTTTAGACACCTTTGATAAAAATCTTCAAATACATGCATAATCAAATCCTCTCGCTACTATCTGAAATATGGTACACATGATTATTAGACAGCTGAGAGGTAGACAGATCTGCCTAGCCTGAGTTTCTACAGCACTTGTTTTCAGCACAGCAAAAGGGATACTCATTGGAAGAATGAGATGTATGGATCACAGAAGGATTTGCTTCAGACTGCTTATGCAATGCAAAGCATCTTCATGTTATGAATATCACTGGTAAGACTGCAAAAACTTTGTTCAATACAAGATATTTTCTGAGGAAAATTCATGAGGTATTAAAATAATAAAAAAGGTTAATGGAAAGATTTAGACATGACTCCCATCACTTCCCTGAGAAGATTATGACACTCTAGAATATAACTAATTATTGAAACTAAAGTATAACTAAAAGTGTTTCCCCCCCCCCCCCCCCCCAAATTCAGCTTAAATTTCCCTTTGTCTTAATTCCATATAATTTCTCCTGTGAGAATCCATGTGTTTGTCTAGGACATCTTTGCGTCATTGGTATTTGCCATTCAAACTTGTACAGATAGAAGAGAAGCATAGAATCATAGAATCATTTAGGTTGGAAAAGTTCTTTAAGATTATCAAGTTCAACCGTTACCCTAGCACTGCCAAGTCCACCACTAAACCATGTCCCCAAGCACCACATCTACACGTCTTTTAAATACCCCCAGGGATGGCGACTCAACCACTGCCCTGGGCAGCCTGTTCCAATGCTTGACAACCCTTTCTGTGAAGAAATTTTTTCTAATATCCAACCTAAACCTCCCCTGGTGCAACTTGTCCTATCACTAGTTACTTGATAGAAGAGACCAGCACCCATCTTGCTACAGCCCCCTTACAGGTAGTTGTAGAGAGGGATCAGGTGTCCCCTCAGCTTCCTTTTCTCCAGACGAAACAACCCCAGTTCCCTCAGCCACTTCTCCTAAGACTTGTGCTCTAGACCCTTCACCGGCTTTGTTGCTCTTCTCTGGACACGCTCCAGCACCTCAATGTCTTTCTTGTAGTGGGGGGCCCAAAACTGAACACAGGACTCGAGGTGCAGCTTCACCAGTGCTGAGCACAGGGGGACAATCACCTCCCTGCCCCTGCTGGCCACACTATCTCTGATACAGGCCAGGATGCCGTTGGCCGCCTTGGCCACCTGGGCACACTGCTGGCTCATATTCAGCCGGCTGTCGACCAACACCCCCAGGTCTTTTTTCGCCAGGCAGCTTTCCAGCCCCTCTTCCCCAAGCCTGTAGCGCTGCATGGGGTTGTTGTGACCCAAGCGCAGGACCCGGCACTGAGCCTCGTTGAACCTCATACAATTTGCCTTGGCCCATCGATCCAGCCTCTCCAAATCCCTCTGTAGAGCCTTCCGACCCTCCAGCAGATCAACATGCCCACCCAACTTGGTGTCAGCTGCAACCTTACTGAGGGTGCACTCCATCCCCTCATCTAGATCATTGATAAAGATATTAAACAGAACTGGCCCCAATACTAAGCCCTGGGGAACACCACCTGTGAGCAGCCACCAACTGGATTTAACTCCATTCACCACAACTCTCTGGGCCCGGCCATCCAGCCACTTTTTTACCCAGAAAAGAATACGCCTGTCCAAGCCATGAGCAACCAGTTTCTCCAGCAGAATGCTATGGGAAATGGTGTCAAAGGCTTTACTAAAGTCCCAGTAGACAACACCCACAGCCTTTCCCTCAACCACTGAGAGGGTCACCTTGTCATAGAAGGAGATCAGGTTGGTCAAGCAGGACCTGCCTTTCATAAACCCACACTGACTGGGCCTGATCACCTGGTTGTCCTGTACGTGCCACGTGATGGCACTCAAGATGATTTGCTCCATGATCTTCCCCGGCACCGAGGTCAGACTGACAGGGCTGTAGTTCCCCAAATCCTCCTTCCGGCCCTTCTTGTAGATGGGTGTCACATTTGCTATCTTCCAGTCAACTGGGACTTCCCTGGTTGGCCAGGACTGCTGATAAGTGATGGAATGTGGCTTGGTGAGCACTCCCACCAGCTCCCTCGGTTCCCTTGGGTGGATCCCATCCAGCCTCACAGACTCGTGTGTGCCTGAGTGGTGTAGCAGGTCACTAACCATTTCCCCTTGGATTATGGGGGCTTCATTCTGCTCCCTGTCCCTGCCTTCCAGCTGAGGGGCTGGGTACCCAGAGAGCAACTGGGTTTACTATTAAAGACTGAGGCAAAGAAGGCATTAAGTACCTCAGTCTTTTCCTCATCCTTTGTCACTGTGTTTCCCCATGTCCAGTAAAGGATGGAGATTCTCCTTAGCCCTCCTTTGCTGCTAATGTACTTATAGAAACTTTTAAAATTGTCTTTTACAGCAGTAGCCAGATTAAGTTCTAGCTAGGCTTTGACCCTTCTAATTTTCTCCCTGCATAACCTCATGAGATCCTTGTAGTCCTCCTGAGTTGCTTGCCCCTTCTTCCAAAGGTCATAAATTCTCCTTTTTTGCCTGAGTTCCAGCCAAAGCTCTCTGTTCAGCCAGGTGTGGCTTCTTCCTGGCCAGCTTATCCTTCAGCACACGGAGAGGGCCTGCTCCTGCACCTTTATGATTCCATTCTTGAAGAACGTCCAGCCTCCCTGGACTCCTTTGCCCTTCAGGACTGCCTCCCAAGGGACTCTGTCAACCAGGCCCCTAAAGAGGCCAAAGTCCGCCCTCCAGAAGTCCAAGGTAGCAGTTCTGCTGACCCCCTCCTTACTTCTCCAAGAATCAAAAACTCTATCAATGCCTGATCGCTCTGTCCGAGACGGCCTCCAACCATCACATCACCCCCAAGTCCTTCTCTGTTCACAAACAACAGGTCCAGCCAGGTGCCTTCCCTAGCTGGCTCCCTCACCAGCTGTGTCGGGAGGTTCTCTATCTTCCACACACTCCAGGAACCTCCTAGACTGCCTCCTCTCTGCTGTGTTGTATTTCCAGCAGACCTCTGGTAAGTTGAAGTCCTCCATAAGAACAAGAGCTAGCGATTGTGAGACTTCTCCCAGCTGCTTATAGAATGTTTCATCTGCCTCTTCATCCTGGTTGGGTGGTCTGTAACAGACTCCCACCATGATACCTGCCTTGTTGACCTTCCCCCTGATTCTTACCCATAAAGGCTCAACCTTATCGTCACCATCATTAAGCTCTAGACAATCAAAATATTTCCTAACATACAGGGCTACCCCACCACCTCTCCTTCCTCACCTCTCCCTTCTGAAGTGTTTATAGCCATCCGTCGCAGCACTCCAGTTGTACGAGTCATCCCACCATCTTTCCATGATGGCAACTATGTCATAGTTTTCCTGCTGCTCAATGTCTTCCAGCTCCTCCTGTTTGTTGTCCATGCTGCGTACATTGGTGTAGATGCACTTCAGCTGGGCTGTTGATTCCACTCCCTTTTTTGGCAGGAGAAGCCCTAATTCCTATGTGACCATTCTCAGGCATTTCCGAGGTTACTAACACATCAAAAACCTTTGTGTCTTTGCTGCCACATGGCTCTCCATCCCCTACCTCCTCCGAGATGGCAGACCTAAGGACTTCACCAGCACACCGGCCCTCAAGCATTGGTGTGCTGCCCCCAGGCTTATCTCTCGTGAGCCTGGTTTTGTCCTTTTCCCCCTTCAAATCTAGTTTAATGCTCTTTAAATGAGCCCTGCTCATTGATTGTAATCACAAGCTACTCCCATATCCCTGGCCGAATGTTTTAGCCTGAGTAAATATCGTGAAGGATTTTACATACATACGAACACACATATGCACCTATTTATTTATGGAAAAGCATCTATTTCACATTTTTGCTTTTCTCTTAATTCTCTAAAAACTTACCAAAGTCTTCTAGAACAGGGAGAAAGAGGGACAGAATTACAGGTGTGGAAAGGAGGTGGTTACCTGTTGACAGGTAACATGAACCAGTAGAGCAGTCCCCTAGTATTTCTTACGCTGTCTCATGCTGCAGATATCTCTCTCTGTTAAATAAGGACTATGAAATAGAGTGAGTCCTTTGGTCTTTCCCTTGATCATGCTAACTTCAGACCTGTGTACTGATCCCATGCATCTGTTCTCTGAAGGCAGTGTAATTTATAAGGACAGAACACACAATGGTAATGGATTCAATTTGAAATATCTTGACTGAATTAATAAATCTTTGTTTTGATTCAGACTTAGTTTTTACTGATATGTTACTATAAACCCAGTTGCTGAAAACATATAACATTTGTTTTGAGTGACAAATAGCAGGAGATACTAGAAGTAAGCATTTGTCAAGGACTAGCAATAGTTATTTTATTATGGTGCTAAAATCACTGCTGCCTGACTCAGATCTATACTACAGCTATAAAATTAATGTATTGACTGTGTCTTAATGTTGCTTTCTTATCAGCAACCACTGTGTATCAGTAATATTAAAGATTCTGATAGGTTTACTTACAGTAATCCACTAGTGATATTTTCCCTCACAAACCCAAACTCTTCACTTGGTATTTATCGGAATATTTTATAGTTGAGTACAATTAAGAATATTTTACTTTCTATCCATTCATAATGCATTCCCATATTATGTCCCTTTGTAAGATAATATTAAGGGTCTTCCATTTTATACCAAAGTTGGGTTTTTTTCAGAGCCTGGAATGGACCCAGTTTGTATTGTTCTAAAGAAATTATTCAACATTAATTGTGGCCTAAATTGCTGGGTCTCAACGTTGAGTCTTTGTTAGGCTAGGCATAGCCATGAAGATGACACATACTTGCTGTACATACATAACCAGCAGAAGCATGTTCTTTTTAATTCCATTGGACCATTTTAGCATGCTAATTTTAGCTTCAAGGACACAGATTTTACTTCCACAGAGAGCCACTTGCTGTAAATAAATCCTAACCTGCTATATTAAAATTGTTGTGGTAAGCACCTACATAACTCTCTCTGATCTTCTGAGATCTGCATATAGTGTCCCCTACGGGGAAGCTTTGAAGGCAATAAGTATCATGTAAAAGGAAGACCAGAGTCAAATCTAAACCATGTTTTCCAGTTCACATAGCGCAGACATCTTCCATTGACCCTGCTACCTAACCAAAATGAGCCAAGTGAACTGGAGGATGAGCAACTCTCCAGCTATGAATGTAAGAATAAACAAGCTCTGAGAAGTAAATGCATCTTTCAAAACATTTAGTAAAAACACCTGTCGCTCAATCAAAAATCCTTGGTGTAACCGTCTATATCTAGGAATTCAATCTTATGTCCCCAAAAAGCTTCAGCTGGTGCAATGCACAAATTTGGATTACCTACCAATTAAGGCATAACTATGAATGTTTTCTGACACTCTTCAATTTTACTAACAACTATATGATCCACTTCAAGACCTCCGCCTTCCTGTTCTGTGTTCTACATTAAATAGACAAAATCAACATGAGCAATCACAGTCCTGCTTTTGGCCAGCACCTTTGACAGCATAAACATTTGGCTGAACGATGAAAGAAGACTGTGCTAGAAGGCAGAGCTTTGGAGAAAAAAAAACCCACTGAGTTTCGTGGTATAGACTCTACATTTCTTACTGTAAAAAAAAATCATTCTAATGCTGTGGCTTTCAGTACTCAGTGCAGAATTCACCTGTTGCACTCAGCTTTCTCTCATTAAAATTTTGTCCCGCATACACTCTACAGAACTTCTGTTGAATAGGAAGAAGGAGAAACAGGTATTTCTTTTGAACTTTCAAGAGTACCACAGTGTTAGGAGGGAGAAATGTATGAAGATAGAAATGTAAGCAGGAAATAGGACAGGAAAAGAGATTGATAATGTAGCTGAGCTGTTTACATAATTAAAAAGGTGTCAGGGACTGCAGTTTGTTTATTGTTTGTCCAGATTGAAAAAAAACAAATTGCATTTTTTTATTTTAATATGGTAAATCTAGTTGTAAAGAAAGTCTTTTTTTATAGATTTGTATCTTACGCAAAGATACTAAGTTTTTAACAAGGTAGATAACACATTCAAAGGATAAAACTTGCAGCCAAAGGACACCTATTTCCTTTCTTCTTGTCTGGACCTGTGCTACTATGAATTCATTTCACATTCTGAAAAGGAGCGTAGATCTCAGTGTGGGGATTGCCTCTCATATTTCCAAAATGAACAATACCATCAAAGCATTTTGCTGTAGTGGTGACAGGAAACGCAGTTGTGCCATAACTGGATCACTCAATGAGAACAATACCAAAAAAAAAAAAAAAAAAAGGTTTGAAAGGAGTTCAAGATAACTGTCTATGAGGTAAGCAGAGACCAACACGTTTAGACACCTCATCATCATAGAAGTGACTACCTTCATTTCAAGTAAAGAGTAAGAGATTTTTCCACTGTGATGTGTTAGTTCCAACTCAATGTCATTTTTAAAAAAGTCAGCTGGATTTAAATTTGTCTGTCAATACAAACACTAATTGTAGATATAAAGGCATTTTCTCATAATGATTTTTTCATGACATTACCACCCAAATGTATCCTAAATCTCATGCCAATGAAAATCTCATCCTTAAAGCCTAACCTCTGAGAATTCTCAGCTGCAGAAGAATTTCCTTTAAATTATTACTATATCACTTAAATTTTTAGACCTCTCTTCACCAGGGTGATTAAGCTATGGGTACAAGGGAATGATTTATTAACTATGCTATACTGCACTAACCTCCTCCTGTCCTCCTGCTGCCTTTCCACTAGTTTTGAGACATAATCTTATTTACTTGGAGTGTTTATCCACTTTACTGTAAAAAAAGAACTTATTTCAAATGAAAAATGTTCGTTAATTAGTACCTTAATCAGTTATGGGGCATCAATCGTGTTTTAAACATAACATTTTTGACTCTTTGAAAACCATTCTTTATTCCAAGGCAATAACTTCTGCTTGTACTGAAAAATCAAATAAAAATACAATTTACATATTTTAACTCCAAGTCAAAACTATGGTTTTGCTTTATAATTTTCAAGGGCCACAACCAGCAGATGTCTTTTCTAATGAAGAACAGAGGCTGATGTACATGATGCACAACGTTTCATCTGAGACGGTTAGTGCAATTCCACTTCTACGCATGTGAAAAAAAACCCAACAAACCAGGATAAACCTCATAGTGTAAAAAGAACCTCTTTTTAATCTTCTGTCATCTTTATAGCAATAAATTTCATTTTGTTTATCTCGAATGTACTTATCAACTGAACATACAGACACAGGGTAGAGAAGCAGGGAATATAAAAAGCAAGTGCTACTGGATTGCTTCATAACAACGCCAGTGAAGAATCATTTCTTAAATCTGTTGTACCTAACACAACAGCTCAATTTTACGCCACGTTGGAAGACAGCTGGAAAAGTTCTAACTTCATGTGCAGGAGTAAGTGTCAGTCACGTGTGAAGCATTTTCGAATAAAGGCACACAAAGGCATGCCCCTTGCTCCTGAAACTGTGCTCCACTGAGGTGGCAATGCCACCCATGAGCGCACATGTGAACCACCCTTGGGACCCCTTCTACCAACCAGCAGAGCAGCTGGAGCGTAGCACCCGCCAGTGTTTGCACTTGGGATTCCTTTGCTGCGGAATTTCACTGGAATTGTTAACACTGCTATACCCATCGCTTCGAGCGCTCCAGCAGTATTGTCCCTGTTATGCCATTTCTGATGCAACACGGATTTTTTAAAATTTCCAATCATATATTTATCCATTTATTTGCAATTACAGACTATTGTATAATTATGTAATTATGGACTTTTAAAGATATGAATTGTTCCTTCCATTGTCTATCAAGAGCTGTAATGAATGACGTTCAATTGCATAATTAACATATGTTTATAACATGTTATTTGCACAACAGTTGAGTCTTTGCGCTTTGTCATGCTTGGATCACTTTTGGCCAATTTGATCCACCAGATGATACCCACTCTCTGCGGCAACTCGTGATCTGTCTGAGAGCAAGGGTGCTGAGGACACACACTCACGGCACGTAGACTCTCGTAGGTTGCTGCAGATGGACTACATTTAGCAAATAATTGTTAGCAAAACAGGAGCAGTTCTCTAAATTTACACGCGTGTGTGCACGCGTGTAAAAGTGCAGGCCAGATTCTCCTATTCTTCATATTCTCCGTATGTTTGTTCGTCTCCCTTTAATTCAGCAGCTCCATTATCTCACTTTCTTCTTACTGTAGCAAAGGAACTTCTGCCAAGATTAGGGGATTTCTGGTTATACACCCACTTCAAGAACGAGAAGCAGAAGCAGGGACAGCTTATCTGAAAATGGGGGTGTACAACTACTACAACTTGTTTTCAAACAAGAACATTCTAAAAAGTACAGGTGTGAATCATGCTTCTGAAAACACAAAAATTTCACTTACTCTTTTGGATGAATTATTAGAATAGGCGTAAACCATACAAGTTGATGGGTTTTTTTCTACTCCTGTACTTTAAAAAAAAAGACAGACATGGGCAATGCAGTAATTCAAAAGACACTGACAGTGGTTAAACCCTTCCCCCATGAACAAGGGTATAGAGGGGATAAGTTTTGCACTTTAAGCACAGAAATTAATATTAGCTAATTGGTCTCAATAGGGCTCAGTAGCAACAGCTAAGAGGACTTCAGGTTTTATTCTGATTTTGTTATCCTGCATTGCTCTTCCTTAAACTACACAGGCACGTGACAATACGTAGTACTCAAAATAGTTTGCAGGATGAGATGTACAGAAGAGGGACTGCTTGCTGTACGCAGCTCCCGTTTTAATTTGAAGAGCTCGTTTGCAAGACGGAGGAACCGCGTCACTGTCAGAGTGCTTCTAGCCTGTGAATGGGCAGGTACTCACATCGCACTGTGCTTTTTCACTTCACAGATATTTTGTTTCTGGTTTTCATCTTGTTTTCCTTAATCTAGATTTAAAAATCACGAGCTACACAGCATTACATTTCGCTTCTTAAACGTGGAGAAATAAGAGGGTACCCACGAGAAGAAAATTTTGATTAGCAAGTCATCCATTTAGCAATAAATAGACTTTCCACTATTCCTTTAAGCTCCATGTAACTTTCTCCCCATATTTCTAGAAATTTTTCTCATTATTTACACATATATTGGATGATTTTATGTATTCTAATGATATTCTATGGTAAAACTATACCTAATAATACCTGCAGAAGGGGAAAAAAACCAGCCCTGCTTTGAATTCCAGATATTAAGCACAAGTCATGTTTACTCTGGCAAAATAGAAAAATCCCTTCTTGGTGTTTGATTGCTGTTTATAAATTGCTGCTTTGAAAACAGCACACAATATGTACAGAAAAAAATGAGAGAATTTTGGTTTTTAAATTACCTACTGAAAAGCATCTATCTTGAATGTCTGCAAGCAGAGGGGAGAAGAGTAAATTTCCTTACTAGTAGGGACAATCTACAGCATTTTTATTTTAATTTAAAAAATAAAATAAAAGAAAAAAAACAAGGCGGTTTTATTGAGTTACCTTGAAGTAGTAGTAAAAAAATCATGACAAACAACTGATCAGTAATTTGTCACTACCCAGCATACTTAGCATCTAGCTGAAGTAATCATTGTGTATCGGGTCTAAACTAGCCCTTTTGAAGATGTATCTTGTAGACACTCTGAAAAGGTTAAGTATTACTGTGCTTGACATCATTTTATCAGGATTTGCAAACCTTTTCAAATAATCACATAATTTTTTGTAAAGGCAAAAACTTAGATAATCTAAGGCAACCCCCACCAGTACCTGAATAATATCTTAGACTTCGTTTGACCTCAGGATTCTGTGAGAAAATATTCCATATCAGGGAAATAAATATATTTGTTTGAAGGAGATGAATTTAGACTTTTGAATTAACAAAATTCACAGAACCTTGTCACTGAATGAATGCTTCCAAAAACGTCATACCAGTACTTATGATTTCAGGCATAACCAAATGAAGAACCACGCAATCCACGCAAGAAGATCAACTTTGACTGAATAAGTAAAGAATTGTAGGGTTGGGGGCTGGGGTGGTGGTGGGGGGCATACTTCCTTCTTTGAAGAATTTAGTAAATCAGAATTTTACCCTTATCAGCCCTATGGGAGTAGGGACTGAGTGTCCTAACGCTGCATTCATTTGTGCTTAATAAAATTCCACTGGCAGGAAAAGCAGATGTAAAAAGCAAATGTGTGTCCTGATGTGCATATTTAATATCAATTTCTTCATCCCCAAAAGCTGTGTCTGTCTCAGGAGCATGTTAAAGGCACAGACAAAGAAAAATAAATATCAGAGATTACTTCCAGTGTGAACTGTTTTGGGAAAGGCAATAAGCATTGCCAAATGGTGAGCCGAAAGAGATACCAATGTAATTCAAAGCCTTCAGAACTGATTATATATCAAAGCATTACACCTTGTTTTCTTCTTCTACGAGGCACAGCATTAAAAGAAGGCATGTGACGCACCCCTAAAACCAACTCCTGTTGTCTTAATGAATTAGAAAAGTGGTTTATTTATTTCTATAGTAGCTTACTTATTGACACATTTTTGTGTGTGTGCAAAAAGTAATTTCTGGTTAATACTTGAACCATCTGTGCTCTTCTAATCCTAAGCTGCTTAGTCTGTACATATAAAAAGACTTCTATTTTGTCTTTAAGGGGTCTTGAGGATTTTTGATTCTGCTGAAATTTTATTCAGATCTCTTATGATTATATGTGTTTTCAACACGTTATGAACTTCTACAATAAAAGCAGCACAAGACAATGTGATACTATAGGTAAAACCTAAGTGACAGAACATTAAAATCAATGGACTATTAATATGGCCAAGCAAAATCAATGGCAAAACCAAAACAGTTATTAGGCATACATACTGCATTATACAGCATGTAAACCGTATACTACAGTAAATGAAAAGTTGACATTATCAGTTTTCTGATACTTCTTCCTACATTACAGGAATGTTTAAAATTTTATTATTAGTTTGGGTTAAATGTAATTTCCTTTATCTTTTTATTTTGTTTTGCAGCTTAATATTATTGCCTTATGCTTCAAGGTCCACCCTAAAGTACTTCTGTTTAATATTCTTGCATTTTTTTACACCTATGAGGAATTATTCCTTTCATTAAAACTAAAAAGAACCCCACAAAAAGCCATGTGTTTCAAATAAAGATAATACATCATGAGTACTATGATTCTGCCAAACTATATTTATTCTACAGGATGTTCCGGCCGTGTAGTTTATTCATAAGCACTGCATTTCCTAGATGAACATGCACCACTGCCTACTGAGTTCTGTTCTGACTTATGTAGATTTAGGAGACATGATGAAATTAACTTCTTCAGACTGCATTTTTTGCTACAAAAGTCATCAGGCAAAAGTATCCTGTGATTCAGACCAAAATTAAACCATGATTTCATCAACCTGTGAAACAGACATAAGCTTACATTGTAACTGGGACTAATATTTCTAATAAAACATCCTTTTTAACAAAACTGAAAATCAATAATAAGAGAAGTTTCAAAATTGACACTAGCCTTTTGAGAAACTGGAAATAGATCTTCCTGTCAAAGACTAAAACTGCTCTCCTCTGTCTAGACTGCACTGGGAGCAAAATTATCAGATTTTCATTTCCTCAATTTCACTCCACAGTGGTAAAACGTGCGAGTATTGATTCAACTGCTGAAACAAAAAGCAGGAGAGCTCTTCAGCTCGGCAGGGTCAATGGGTTTGTGGGTGTCTAATTATACCTATACAGGGCATATAAATCTTTCTACTAGTCATTACGTGAACATAAGAGTCCAAAGGCATCATTAGAATCCTTTTAGCCAAACACTCATTCTTCTTTTGTTTTATGAGGGGTCAAAGAAACTGGGAGTTAATATTATCGTGGCTCATAGATTTTCAAATTTGTGTTCGAATACAAGAAGATATGCTTGAAGGAAAAGGCTATGTGTGTACCCATGCACGTCCACTTACAGGTCTGAGCTCTGCCCGTAAACACGTGTACAGCTTCTTCTCTTTTTACAGTATTCAGCTAAGATACGCTGTAATGTAAACAGCACGATAGTACAAACATTCGAGTTAATTGTGGTATGTTACAAATACAGTGTTAGTAAAGTTCTTGGTGAGTCCTAATTTGTTTCAAAAGCAGACGAAATGCTAAGAATGAGCTGGAAACACTAGTTGTGGCAGAAGTACTAATCTTATTTTTCATCACTGTTGATTTTACTAAAATCTTACAAAAAAACTTATCTTTTTTCTTTATACTTACTAAAATGAGCTGATTCATGAAAAAAATTTAATATCGCTAGTGCATTGAAGCAATATTAAGAATTAAAAAAAAAAGAAAAAAAGTAGCTATTACTATTAAGGAGGTGTGCTGCATTATATTATATCGTATCATATTGTGAGTGTTGTTCAGATGGTTTTTAGGTTGTGTAACCATGAAGGTAAGAGAATAATATTTGTATCGTAGAAAAGCTGTCATATTTTGCAAGCAGATTACACAGATGCTGGGTGCTCAGCGTTTTGAACATTAGATGGAGTTAGAGCCTTTCATTTTATCTATGAGAGTAGTAATAAAATCCCATATCAAGAGTGAAAGCGATATTTTTGAAGTATCCATTTACTGGGAATTCATTCTTTATCTTACAAACTGACCCACCTACTTGAACCCAAAAGTTACAATAGGCAGTTAGCCCAAAGTGCCAAAACAAAGAGGTAACAACTTTTAATAGTGATGAAATAGACAGCAAAAAACCCCCCCAAACGTATAAATGTTTACATCACTAAGAAGGAAAATAGAGTCTGGCCCTACCTTTTTTAATAAGCTGTTTCCAGCATTATGTTAAGGAAAGTCTCTAAATTCGAGACACGCTAAAAATTGCGAATAGGATGATATGATGCAATTATCCACAACAGCAAGAAATGACCTTGTTGGTCCAGTCGTTGATCCTTTCTGTCCTTTACTTGTTATGCTTCTATGCAAAGCACCTTCTGAGGCCTGGGTAAAGCAAAGGCTACGCGGTTATCTAACTGTTCCCCTTGGATAAAAAAATATCCATGTGTCCAGTCCAACCCTCCGCTGCCCCAAGCTCCAGCAAAAACTGTAGTCCCACTGCAGGTGGACTAGAAAGAGCAGGAACAGAACCGTAACTGGTGAGGAACCAGAAATCCCCCAAAATGAAAAAGCGGGGAGAGTTTGTACATTGATATCGGAAGAAAAAAAATGGCGTATGGAGGTCTGATGCATCAGCTGAAGATCCTGCTAGCGCAGGAGCTTAGATTTCGTCGGAGCTGTTCTGCCAGTGGGTCCCGTGCTCCTTCCTCAGTCATCGGACGCGCTCGTCCCTGCTCCCTGTGCCCCAACTCCCTGTCTCCTACCCCTGCTCCTCACACCGGCCCCTTCCCCCCCGGGTTCAGCATGGCCCCCACCTGCAATGAGAGCCCCCTCACCGCACCGAGCCCCTCTAAGACACCCTCTGCACCTCCCAGGTTTGGTTGGAGGGTCCCTGCTGCTGCCCGAAATCCTTCTTGGGTCGAGCACTGAGACGCAGCGAGATCTGCGGCCCGTATTTGGCTTTACGTCTAACATCCCCACGATGGACACGGCCTCACGGCTGTTTCTCTGCCGACACGTGCCGTTTCGGGGCCGGAGGGGAGAGGGGCACGCAATCCCCCGCAGACGCGAGACGGGCACGCTGCTTCGATCGATGTCTCCGTACACCTCACCCACTGACCCGTTTAACGGCTAGCTGCAGTAAGTGCTAACCAACACGGGAGAAATGACATCATACCTCATCGCTCAGTCCCAGGCACCGAGCCTAGGCGAAGCAAATGGGACCAAAGACCTGTACGTAAATTACGGCAAATTACTTGGTTACGTGGGAGATTCGGTCTGCTCAGGTGAGAGTGGATCAGCGGCCAGGCACTGTGTACCTACTGTAAGTAACCCAACTGGGACGGAATAAAAGAGGAGCTGCAGGAAACCAGGACAGTACTCAGCACCCACATGAGTAATACAGGAAAAAAGGAAAAATATTCCTTTTTTTTTTTCCATTTTGTACAGGGACTTTCATGCTACCAGGCATCTGATTACTAGTTAAAAGGCAAGCGATCCCTGAGAAGTCATAAGCTCTCTACAAACGTGCAACAGAAATAGATGTATATATTGATTTACAAAGTGCAGAGAGATGCAAATACTCCATACTATGAGCTAAAATAAATGGAGTCATCGCTATCACCATCAACTTTGCATGGTAGTGTATAAAGTCATCCAAAGATATTTCATACACAACTGAAGAGAAGCATGTCAGACTTGGGTTAGGAAAGCAGTTTAGTTTCAATATTAATGGAGAGGATCGGGCAGGATAGAGGGTTCACCATGGATAAAAGTCATATAGCTACAAAACTGCTTATTAAATTCATATTTTTCTCTTTCTTCATACCCCTTTTTATTCCTGCTGCCCTCTTATGTTGGAGCTTCATCTTTCCACCTTAAAATTTTCAATTATGTGTTTTAGAAGTAGTGGTATTTAAATAAAACTGGGGGTTTATTTATTTATTTATAAATAAAATTCTTTTTGTTTATCTAAGAATTTAAGAAATCTAACTTGACGTACATATTAACTCATTTCAGTTTGACTGAATATCCTTCACCAACTGGACTTTTCTTTATTTACATGTTTTATAGTATTAATTAAATCCTATTATAAAAATATGCATCCCTGATTTTAATTATATCTAGGGTATTGGCTTCTATCAAATTTAAATATCTATTTAAAGTGCAGTATCATAAATGCTTACCATAAACCAGTGGTCTTCCCATTCCACTACTAAAATAATCTCACACCATTCATGTACATTTCTTGACCAGGAGATCAAATAACCCAGAGATTAGATTACAAGCAACATCAGAAATAGTCACTTTTCGCCTCTGAGACAAAAATAGTCAAAGAATCAGGTTTTTCAGAGGGAAAGAGTTCAATCATCAGAGAGAGGTCAAGAAACAAACTTGTCTCTTGAAGCCACATTCTTCCCAAATTCCAGATTTTAGTCACCTCTGCGTTACTGGCATGACTGCACTGATCCCATCTTCTTTATCCTGAATCAGGTGGAGGTCCTATGGACTACAATCTTTAATTTACAGTAACTAATTTTAGAAAATTGTTTGGAGTTGCCTTGTTACAAATTTTTTTTTTTCTTTAGAAACTCATCACTGTTTTATATTGATATGGCTTTTAAAAATACTGGAGGGTAAATCTTTGTTGAAAGACAACATGTCTTTTAAAGGACTAAAAGAACTTTGAGAAATCACTTAAAATCTCCCTATCTTTACACACAGCTTTCTATCCAAAATCAATCTTTTTTCTTTCCACTGTTGGAATATTATAACAGGGATTCCTGAATAACCTCCCTTTTAAATCTATATATATATATATATATTCTTTAATTAATTTCCTTTTGTGTGTGTGTGAAAAACACTGAAGTAAGGAAAAAAATACTGAAAATAGGACAAGATACAATTCTCATTATGGAAAGATGGTTAGTTTCTTTCCTTTGTATTCAAGCTTCCTTATTTGCTGGTAAATTCTTCATGGGCAGTGGAAGATCAAACATACTGTGATATACTATCGGTGCATATCATGGCCTTGATTGTGGGATATGCCACTTCAGCATATTCTGGAACGTGTTCCTTCTGCCTACACCTCCCTGCGCATCCCTCCCACACTCAGCTCCCGCAGCCCCTCGGCATGTTTCTCAATCATTTTTCTCTTGATCACAACATAGTCTACCCTTCCATGGATAAATGTTTCTCCTGAGTGGATCGCTCATACATACACAAAGTCTCTTAAGGCCAATAAATGCTCCTTTTCTTTCATCATGGGTCTTCTCTTAATAAACTTTTAAAAAGACATATTTTAAACTAAACCCCAAATGTGCCCGGTAGCTCAAAGACTTAATAAGAACAGTGTAAAGGAAAAGTGAGTGAAGTTTTAAGGATTGATTAAGCCAAACACCGCCTGCTAAATAAATTTAAATAAGCCATTCAGGGTTACCTTACAGGGTTTATATGATTTCAAATTTACTGTTTTACATTATTATTATTTTTAGAATAATATTTCTATGGTACTTACAAGGTTAATATCTTCGCCATTTTAAAGTTCATGCCACAGCTAGATAACACACTTAATGGCAGCAAAGCTTCAAACAAATTTCTTGCAACATTAGCTGCATTTAAAAGCATAATCTTATGCTGCTTGCTCTTGTTCAGCAACATTTCAGAATAATTGGAGAGTGCATGTATTTACAGTAGAGAAAATAACATACTCTATTAACACTGCTTATGATGCTTATCATTGCTTTAGATGCAAAGTCTGAAAAAATATTGACAAAACTCATGTTCTAAATATATCCTCATTAAATGGGAAGCATCTGAGCTTGTAGGACTCGTAAGCACATGGTTAGATTTTTAAAAAATATACCAACAAATAGAATCAGGTTTAGCCAATGATCTTTAAGATGATATCCAATTTATTTTTTTTTAATGGATGACTAATGGATGCTCCATCTAAGCCACTGTCTACTGAATTTACTTGAAAATAATCCTAGTGAATCCAGTGGGAATTGACTGAGCAGCTTTGCCTGAAACTGGCTGGGGTTTTTCTGTTTGGTTTTGGCGGTTTTGGTTTGGTTTGGTTTTGTGGGTTTTTTTTAACAGGATCTGAGCATTCAGATTCCCCTTTAAATTCTATCAAGCCTGGTTCCCTGAACATGAATGTTGATACCTAATTCTCATCACCCACCTGAGGAGAGTTTCACTGTTAAGCCAGAGAACATTGGTGTGTTCTGCATCCGCCCTTTAGAAAATCTTAATCAAAAGATTACTCTTTAAAGGCAGCCAATGTTGCAAGAAATCTCATTGGAGCTTTGCTCTCCTTAAGTACGTTATCTAGCCAGAGTACAAACTTAAAAGGTTAAGATGTTAACCTTGGCTTTACACTACAGCTACTGTTCTACAAAACCAGGAGGGGATGAAGCAACCAACTTCTGGACTTAAAAACAGTAGCACAAGTAAAACACTTACAAAAGCACTTTTCTGAAAAACGAGAAAGGCTTCAGCTCAGTCCTTCTGAATAATCCTGACACGTTTGTACCATGCTGGTTTGGGAAGTACTTTATGTGTTTATATCTATCCCTACACAGGTGTAGATTAATTACGTGCCTAATTATTTGCTTTTGAGTTTAGTGGTACCCAAACATGTCTCAAGTGTTGCCCTGAATCATGGCCTAAGTGCATAACTTCAGCAATCTACTTTCGGCCAGTCATTATATGCAGATTGTAAAGACTTAACACGTGTAACTAGTACATAATGAGCACAATCATCATTAAAAGTTCTAAAGAAGGGCTCTCTGTATATAACGTATTCAGGACTGACTGCTGGGTTTGGTGTTTTGTGTCTGGGGCTTTCAGTCTATTTCAAGTGAAAATATATAATTCCAGGCCACTCTTCCAATACATCACAGTCATTTTCTGCACTTTAGTTGTTTTTCTCTCCATTTTTCCCACAAAATAAAACATCATTACAGCAGGTTTAAAGTGCACTTTAGTGCCTGCAATCTTCCCATGCTATTCTTTAATATTTCATCATTAAATAGCAAAATAACCTGATATGATCCTAATTTAGTGCCAATTACACTGCATTGATCAAAGTGACCTTTTCATACTGGAGCACAAAAATCAATCCCGCTGTACAACAAATGTCAGGGGGATGAGAGCAACATATAATCTGTGACAATCAAAACATTACTTACAAATGAAATCACCAATGACCTGCATGCCAAGGCAATTTCTGCATAATGTGCACTGGTTTTGTTTGCAGCTTTTGTTGGGATTTTTTTGTTTTGTTTTGTTCCCCACTGTCTGCTGCCAGACGTAGTTGTGCTATTTCACAGTTTCACTGACAACACTGAAAATGGTCGAAGCTCTATGATTGATACCGAAATAACCACACAAAGTGACTGTAATCTGTAACGCATCCTTAATGTTCAGTGAAGTGTGGTTTTCTGTGGACCCAACAGTCAGACTGCCTTCCGACAACGCTCCCGTGCCGAAGTTTGGTGATTTTCCAGAATGAAGCCAGATTGACTAGGTCAGCCATAGGCAGGGGGAACACGAACGACTGCTCAGAGATCCTCACTGTTCCGCCTTCATTCAGTGATTCCCAAACCAGAGTTTGACTCGGATACGAGCTGTGCGAAGTTCATGACGAACCTGCAGTGACATCAACGGTGTCTGGACTTCACCCGTTATCTCTATGTCAGGTTTAGGGTCCAAAGAGGGAGGCAATTGGCTGCACAGGCAATATTGTCCACCAGCTGTAGCCAGCAGACACTTGAACTATCTCAAACTGTAATTCATAAGAGAAAATTTACTTTAGGGTCAATATTCAGGGTAATATTTTTTAGCTGTCTTTTAATCACGTAATAAAGCTATCTAAACTTCAACCTGCTTTGAGTTCTGTTCATAATTAGTCAGAGATGATCTTTCCATTGAAAAAATCCTTACCCACACCCAACAAGATTTAAATTGATTCATGAACCTGCAATTCATGAATCAAAGCTACAAAACAATGTAGTTAAACAACATCGTTTAAATCCACACTTCTCAGCCATCCCATGGTTGTGAGCACGTCACAGCACAAGAAGATCTGAACCTGTATTTAAACTATTAGGGTCTTCTCCAAGCATCTAGACTTCCAGCATATAAACTGCTGAGGTCTTCTTCAAGCATTTAGCCCTATGGTTTAGGGTTGTGCCGTGGGGTTTTTGGTAGCGGGGGGAAGGGCCATAAGGGCAGCTCCTGAGAGAAGCTGCTAGAAACTCCCAGGGCTCCAAGTCGGGCCCAGCTCTGGCCAAGGCTGAGCCCATCAGCAACAGTGGTACCACCTCTAGGAGAACGTCAGAGGGGGAACCTGCAGGAGAGGGGGGGACTTGGGCTGTGAGAAGAACCCCTGTGCAGACACCAAGGTCACTGAAGGAGGAGGGACGCCGGAGGAGGTTGATGCCCCCACGGCCCACGGTGAGGCGGCAGGCTGTCCCCCCCCCCCAGCCCACGGAGGGGAGCAGATGCCCACCTGCAGCCCGGGGAGAGAAAAGCCCACGCCGGAGCAGGTAGTTGGCCAGAGACGGGTCCGACTTGGAGCCCCAGGAAGCTTCTAGCAGCTTCTCACAGGAGCCGCCCCTGCGGGCCCCTCCCCTGCTACCCAAACCCGCCACACAAATCCCAAACGCCCCACAGAAACAGCTGGGACTCCACAAGATGAAAATCCATCTCCTCCAGCACCTGAATAAGACTTACAGGATTTGGGAGCCGAGATCTGCCAGTGGCAGCTTGTGAGGTCTTGGCTGAGGAATTTAATCTCTTTGTGTATTGGTTGCTTTCCTGTAAAATAGAGATGGGTATTTATATTTCACTCTTGGCTTTTTTTGTCTTTTTAGATCTCAGCTGGATGCTCCTGGATGATAACTTAATGAGCAGAGCCTGTTTTTTAAATAGCTGTGCCATGGCTTTATTCAAGATAAGGAGAGGGATCTTGAAACGCATTCAGTTCGAATTCTTTGAAAATGTTTCACCTTATTTTGCAAACATGCTTGGTATAGGATTATCTCCCAAGAATTGAGGTAATTCCCCAGGGTTGGGGGTTTTTTTGTTTGTTTGTTTTGTTTTGTTCTGTAGTCTTTTCCCTAGAGAGAAAGTGTTCTCATTTAAATAATTTATCCATAAGAAAAATCTCCAAGGCCTGGATATTTTCCCTGCTCATGCACACTAATCTGCTAATCAACCAAGAATGAGAGAGCATGGGAAAACCTAACTCTTAATACCAGTCTCAAAAGTGCTTGTTCTTCCAGATGCTTTAAGTTCAGATCCAAAATAGACAAAAAATAATTAGGGAGAGAGATTCTCAGGGTTTTATCATCCCTATTACTGCTCTGGGGGTCACAAAACATTTCCTTTTATAGCATTTCACTGGTAATGAGACTGTACAGTCTGAGATAGGAATATCTAAAAAAGGGAAGCTAGCTATGCTTTCTACCTCATAGGTGAATGAAACCTTTGGTGCAGGACTTGAGAGCCTCAGGGGCCTCTCCATCAATGTTAAAAAGCCCTTTTGGGCCCTAAATTAAAAGACTGTAATTTGGGGGCTTTCATATAAATTTGTAATTTTTTTCCTTGCTAACTTTCAATAGTATTTGTTAGAGACACCGTACGTGTTTCACTTACCAAGCTGATTAAACTACGGTTCTTTCTCTTGGCCATATAACAAGAATATCTCTCTTCCTAGAAAGTCTATTAGCAAACATGATTTATGACTGACACTTCCACAACTCTGTATGTAGCCCTAGTAAGAACTAAATAATATTCAAGACCTGGTTATGAACCAAATCCAATTCATTTCACGCTGATGCAGAATTAGTTTCAGACTAATGTAAAGGAGCAGTATGGGCAGACTGTTAAGGTGACTCCCTTATTTTTAACATGTTCTCCAATGCAATTTGCAGCTTAACAGCCTCACTATAAATGATGTGATTAAGTTTTATACATTTCTGTATATTTGATGTATTTACCCAAATGCAGCTGTCGTTTTGTATACTGTTTCAGATGTTTAGAACTGAACTGGAGTAATCACAATTTCCAAAGACAATTATTTTTTTCCAGTGTTAAGCTGTAATGCAAACATGAACTAACAAAGTAAGGATGAATATACAGATCTGAACAAAACCAGTTTTTTCCATCACCATATGAAAATTGTAAAGTATATTGACCATTAAAGAATCAGTTGAACAGATTAATTAATTCATCATTTCTGGCAGATATAATCAGTTCAATATTTTGCACCACTACATTCAAAATATTGGTTCAAAATAGCTGCCCCAACTCAACTTCTGGCATGTCCAGCTCATTCTTTAAAAGCAAGATTGTTACTTTCTTTCAGCAATTACCTTGAGCCATGAGTGCAAATGGGAGACAATTTGTCTGCTGTAACCCAAGCCAATCAGTGTTTTGACTGATTCTGGCATTTTAATAATAGGTACTTTATTACATTAAACAATTATAAATAGGAATGTACTTCATAACGGACCATATAGGGCTCAGTAGAAAATACATAGTGTTTATTGAATAAAATGAGAGTATATATATACCTATACGAATATATATTTATAGGTCTTAATTCGTGGCCTAAATTATAGACAGTAGGTGTCTCAGGTACAAAGAGCCTTTCATTCCATAGTTAAATATAAGCAAAAGTGCATAAAGAAGCAGAAAAATTGTAGGTTTGACCTATCAAAATTCAGTACAGCTTATCTCGAGGTCTAGGCTCTTCTTTAACTTGTTGTTAACCAGACTTGGCCAATACGTGCAACATGATCACTCATCACTAAAACATAGAGCAAACTGTGAATTTAGATGGCAGCTCAGGGCTAACAAGAAAGAATGCATCAAATAATAAGTCTTCAAATAAGAGGAAGCCAATGAATGAAATTAAAATTATTTTTTATATTCATGAACATACATTATGTAGCCCACTTGAACATTCAACAGAGCTTTGAAATATTTAAGCCCTAGATTGCCAGAGCTGCATTCCACTGTCTTGGGCAATACATTACCACTGTGCTGGGTAATGCTATCTCTAATGCTTTTAATTTTTAGCATAAGAGGTACTTAAAATTATTAAGTTTCTATTGATTCTGAATGCCACCATTTCTATGAACATCTGATTTCTTTCTTATCTGTATCCTTCTAAGTCTATACGTCCAAATTACATTCAGAAATTTAATCCTCAGACGCTACAAAAAACTAATAGTTTGTCTATCCTGGTTATAAATCATACCTTATTAGAGAAAATCAATTTTTCTGTAATCCCTGAATGGAAAATTATTAACTTAATTCTTTACAAATTGCACGGGAGATAATATCCAATAATCCATTAAGAACATCTTAATCGATGTCTATCACTGTAATGTAAAGCACACTGATAAGAGTATGCATATTGCTGATTAAGAGTACCGCTATAGAGGTCTATACAAATTTCAAAGAACTTGAAATTAATAGATTGCTAATGTAACAAGCAACTGATTTGATTAAAGAGGAACAGCTGAAGTATTTTGCATGCATAAGAATCTGAGTCAAAATATATTAGCACCCACAAGTTTTAAAGTACAATAAAGTAATCTCTCACATGTAATTAGAGAAACTAACTTCACTTAAATACGTATAGAGAAGTTTACAGTTCACTTGGCCCAATCTAAATGTTGCGTGCTTCAGTGGAAAGATTCTTACCAACTTCACTGGGCTTTATGGAAGACTTTGCAGTCTGGTATTTCATCTTTCCTTAAAAAACCCATGAACAAATAACATTTGAAAAAAGAAAGGATAGCTTTCACAAGAAATGAACAGGACCTGTCACACTTACACTTTTGCTTTAAGCATGTACTGGAATGAGTTTGCTGCATGTGTATTTATGCACTAAAAAATCCTAACTGACCTGGAGCAGATTAAGTGATTATAGTGTGCAATTCAACAAATTCCAGAAACACGTTTCAAGTCCCTGAGTCACTCACATGCTGTTCAACTGTTTATGCACTGTGAAAAACCGCTGTATGACAAGCATGCGGAATAAAACTATTCTTATCAAGAGGGTAAGTAGTTTAGTGTGTCTTCTGCTAAATTGACCTCCCAATCTATCTCCTATCCCAGCATATGTTCTAACTAGTTCCTTAAGTTTCTAATGAACGACAAGTAATTCGGGAAGGGAAATAAGTCTTGAATACTTTCTACCTAGATCTTTTTTAAAGCTCTAAAATAATTCCCCCTTTCTATGGGATATCACTTGTATCAGGAAATTAGTGTCCCTGAGCACAAGTAACCACACTACCTTGATAAATGTAAAAAAAATGTTAATTACATGAAATAAAGTCATTTCCTCCTTTCAAGACAAAGGGATGGAACTTTTAAAAAAGTCTCCTTTTCAGTCATACAAAGTCTTCTTCCAGTCTGAACAGAGCAAGCTATTCTAGGAGTTCCATTTGTTTAAGAAAATAGGTCTAAATTGATTAAACTAATCATTTTATTCTAACTGCTCTTTTTAAAGACAACTGCTGATTGCATGCCCCTTTTGTAGCTGTAGCTGAGCCTGAGATGGTACAAAATAACCATCTTGCCAGTTGTCACAACTATTTGCTCATTCTTTAATTAAACATAATATATAAAACCGTATAATTTACATCTAATTGGGAAACATCTTCCTTAGTCAGAAGGCAGCATGGTCTCATGGCATAAGTAGAGACTTGGGTGTCAACAGGTCCTGAGCTATGGTCCGACGGTACTGGAGAATCACGGCTGGCCTTGCAAAGATTCCTTAATCTCCAGGTTTAAGAACCTCATGTACTTACAGAGGATAATTTCAGTTAACCATTGACTTCAGGAGTGTGCTGTGAGAGCTGGATAACGTCTGTGTAGTGCAGACCTTAAAATAAAATTAAAATTTAGCACTGACTTGCAGGAGCAGCATGCTGTGGTAACAGGAAGGCTGTGGTAAGGCTGGCCTTTAAATAAAGTGGAAGAAGGCCTGTAGCTGCAAGCTTGTCTTAAAAAAATACGCCAAACAATACAAAAACCCGTGTTTCACCGTTGTGGTGTGGTTTGCCACATAGCTTAGTTTTGCTGAGGAGCTGAATTGTAAATATAATAATCAAACTCCATGAAATAACAGGAGTAGGTTTAAGGAAGGGGAGACCAGGAGCCACTCAAACACCACAACTGTGCTTGGTGGAAGAGAGGCATGGGGCTGAAGAAGTCCTCTCCACACTGGCTGAACACAAATAAAAGAGTGTTAGCTGAATCTCCAGCGGATCTGACACAGGCTCCCAGCAAATTCAGAAACATTTATTTTAATTGAATTTCAGGGGGGAGCCGGGAGAATGAGCATACAGCTTTATTCAGTACTTTCTGCAAACACCTTCACGACAAGACTCAGCATTGTCATTTGGCAAAATCTGGCATTGGTAATTGAACAGGTGAATGAAAACTGGGATGACCGTCACTCACTTATGTGTTAAAGTAAACTGCAAGTATGAAGGAAAACTGGTGATTCGATGTAGAACATCAGCCACTGTACTCTAACGTTCTCTGTATATATAGCAACTCTGCTCTTTTTCTTTATGGACATATTAAATGTATAAATAAAACCAGCATATATGTTATTCAGTAGAGCTCCAAAAACAACTGTTTCACCAAAGGCAGCAGCTTTTGCATAAGCAGAAATCAGATGCTAATGAGTCATTACGTAGTGTAACAGGCCAAACTTTTTTTTTAGATATTCAGTATACTTTCAAAACTTTATATTATCGTGAAATCTCAAACTGCTCTTTAAAGTGTCTCTTTTTTCCTCAGAAAGACCCAAAAGGAGGAAACTTTAGAAGCAAAGGAACAATCTATTATTATTCATGATCTGGTATACCTATTATCAGCAGTGCACTTAACTGAACAGGCCAGCATCCATGCAGCAGTCTAAATTAATCTCTTGCTTTTCTGATTGAGAGCTCTTTTTCTCAAACAAAGGAAAAAGCATTAAGGTAAAATATGCCCAAAGGTCCTTTTATTGCATATAAAAATTAACCAGGACCCTTTTCCCACACATGGGAATACACATGCTGTTAAATTCAAGGCAATGAAAATGACTGCTTGTGTACTGACAGGGAAGTGGCACCTGTATTTTGGGGATAATATCTTTCTCGTCATTAGACTAAAGCTTTGTCAGCCATGAAATTTTTAGATTTTTTTCTTTTTTTTTTTTTTTTTTTTGATGCTATATACATCATGGTTTGCACATGCTTTATGTTTCGGTCTCCAGACACGCTCTTTCCAGGGAAATTTTCTGCAGCTAAAGAGAATTTGTCACAATCCGGTAAATTTGCAGAGCAAACCTCTCTTATGCACTGGTGTTTTATGAGCTAGATAGTTCACCGATAACCAGACGGAATTCAGAAGTACCACAGAAACAGAATCTTCTCCACACACCGTGACCTGCCCTCTCTGAAAATTAAACACTAACTAAAGCCCAGCCTAAAGTTAGGCAATTAGCCGATCTTTACGCCCTGCAGCTTGATCCTGTATTATCCCACATGCCATAGCATGAATCAAACCGTTACTAGCTCAAGCACGTGTGCCCGTATTACACATACCCGAGCCTCAATTCACTAGAAGTTGCCAAACTTCTAGTTACCAAAAGTTGTAAGTTACCAAACCGACACATCGGTCTCCTTCGAACAGGTCACCAGGGCCTCGGCCGCTGTGCTCGCAGGAGCTGGATCTTTCCTTGGGGACAGGTACCGATGCTGAAGAAACAGGACTGAACGGCAGACAGAATATGATTTTGCCGATGACGTAACTATTGCACTAAACCCTCATTTTGTCTTTTACGCTCCACTGCTCTACTCTTAGCCAAAGATCCAAGCTGGAGAATGCAGGAATGCTGGAACACCTGATAACTAACATTCACAGAGAGATACATAACACACGATAGACTGAAACAAGAACCTGAACTGAATTAGAAAGAAAACGTAAAGACAAATCCCCTTAGTCAAGTTATGACCACCAGGGGCTTGAATGCCAGTTTTTGCCCAGTCCTGTGTTAAGAAACTCTTCACACCTTGCCCTTGATCCCAGGACATCTGCTTTCCAGCTCATACCTTGTGAACAGCTGATTTCTGCCAAGTAGTCCCGAAAAACCATAGCTGTCACAAAAAAAAAAAAAAAAAAAAAAAAAAAAAAAAAAAAAAAAAAAGCTCTGTGAAGGATGGTCCGAAAGCAGCACTAATTGCTGGATGTTATGCAGCTCACTGCAGACTACTGGGCATCTTCTGGGGACGGTTTTCCCTGTCTCCTAACCGACCTCCTAGCAGCCAGCATCCTCACACAAGGGCTAGATGAGGGGCCAGGAGAGAATAGCTCAGGCTGCACCCCCATGAGTTGACTCCCCTCACAGCACGGCAGTTCAGGCAACCAAGCAAACTGAAGGTTAGGTTTGCTGTCTTCTGCATCTACAAATAACTTCATCATTATCGCAATACTTCAATAATACAAAATATTTGAAACCGGTGTTTCATCCCCCTGCTGCCTTCTAGGGCAAAATCAAGAGGAAAATTGAAGACCTGCAGAACAAAAGCATAAAAATATAAAATAAAAATAAGAAAAAAACCCAGAGGATTTCAGGTTCCCTTTTACTTGTGTGACTCTTCAGGTTTACATTCAATTTCTCCAGTTTTCCTCTGTGGCTATGAATGACAGACATTCACTCTTCATAAAAGTTGTAAGTTAAAGTTAGCCAAGCATTATTAAACTCATGCTTTAAAAAAAAAAAAATAAAAAATCAGAACCACTGATTATTTGTTTCAATTCCAGCACAAGTTTTATACGAAACTGCCTTTTCATTGATGAGAAATAATACCATTTTTCCTGATATTTCTTACACATATTATTAGATTTGTCGAGGAATTTTCTGATTAAATTGATCCATCACACTCAGATCTTTTCAGTAACATATCTATTTTGACACTTCCTCATTCAAAAAAGATTTGCAGCTTCAGAATAGAAATTCCAGTGAAAATACACCTTCATCAACACAGAGCAATCAACAGACCAGCAGAAAGAGCCTGTTGGTTTCACCTGGATGACCTGGCTTCAAGTCAGGCTTTGCAGAAGTTGGACAAGAAACTGATTCTACATTTTATGCAAGTGTCCAAAGCCCCATCTCCAATGAACGAGCAGGTTTCTCTCTCTTCCTATAGAAACACTTGTCCCCAGACACTTTAGAAATACAGAAAAAATGAGATATTTCAGAAACTTTTATAATTTCTTCATAAAATCAACACATAAAATTTCCAAAACAATGAAACTTCTCAAGTTTCTGATTAGATATGTTGATTGATCAATTAATATCTTTCTCAAAGCAGCATGAATTTCAGTAGTACAGTTTCCAGTCTTTCTGGGTTGTTCTTAGAAGCAAAGGTAGAATTATTAACTACTGTGATGATGGAGAATGGACAAGCCAAATGCAGTGTTACAGACCAACACGTAATAAAGTCACAGTTTTGCAGTAACCTTTGCCTTTTGGAATAAAGAAATAATTATGAAAATCTACATTATACTGCTGTGGTCTCAGAGCCCAGAGTTCCATAAAATTGTGTTTTTTAAGTATCTGGTTGTACTGAGGGTCTCAGTATTGCAAACATCTACACTTCTTTAAGTCTAAATGTTTAATGGAAATAAAAATAAATAAATAAAAAAATCTACTTCTTCTCAATCATGCAAATCAAGTTTCAGCCAGGTTAGTGAGAAATAGGAATGGAAAGCAGAAAGAAATGTTATTCAAACCTGACAGGTGAGTCAGAATAGCTTTGATTGAATCAGCTAGATACAATTTCGCGACTATAGCCTATGTGAATAATATCCTCCGTCAGCACCAGTCTCTGGCTACAGGTGATGCCAGTTGATGCCAGCTGATAATGTGAATTCACGGATCTATTAAAACTACAGTTTTGCGTTCTTAAAAATCAGCTATTGAACGTGGACCAAACCCAGGACGTGGCTTAAAGAGAAGCATAACGTAGTTTGGAAGAAAAACACGCCTTAACGTGAAAACCTCTTTTCAGCCTACGCTTTGTAATTAACTGCTGGTGGTCACCGGGCGGTACGTATTTCCTCCAGCCAAAACCGCTCACGATCTAACACAGTCGTAAGCCCGAGCGTAGTAATCCGAGGCGAGTAACTAGGGAAGATATATCGAGAACGAGGCACGGCGGAGGGGAAAAAAAAAAAAAAAACAACAAAAAAAAAGAAACAAACTCGAATTTCTTCTCGCCGACTTCACAACCTCGAGCGAACGCGGCGCGTCCTGCGCCCAGCCGCCCCGTTCCCGCAGGGGTGGGAGACGGGTCCCATCCGTGCCGTCTCCCCCCGCCGGCACACCTGCCGGCCGTGCCGGGCTGCCGGCCCCGCTGCCGGCGGGGTAGCCGGGATCAGGGGAATTAGTTCTGCTTGCCTCGGGAGGCCAGCCCAGCCGCCGTGGTTTCTATTCAAACTCCCCTCCACCACTCGAGCTCAACTGGAACCATTTAGTACCCGCATTGTTCGGCGGTTTTTATTTGTTTCCTTCCACTCAAGCACATGTTAAAAAAGGCGACCCCCCAGCAGTCTTTTTTTTTCCCCCCTTTCACATGACTAAGCGATTATCTTCTTCCTAATCAAAGAGACAGATGAAAAGAGTTTATTAATAAAAGTTCCCCTTCAGGAAGATTGGAAATGAATGATTAGTAAAATACACCCAATTTTACTTATAGACCCCCCTCATAGAGAGGCATCTGTGAAGGGTAGGGATGCCAGAATAGCGGTGGGGACTCAGGCATCTGGAAGCTGTTTGCGATATGGATTAGAAGTCAGGCTGCACACAGATACTGCCTCCAGTCACAAAAGCTTGCTCTGTGGAGGGGAAAAAAAAAAAAAATATGCCGCTTGTTTACAGTGCTACTTTTTCCCTTTGCTTGTTATCTGTTTTATTTCTTCCCTCTCTCCCCTCTCCCCACACCATTCATGTGCAATTATGTCGGCACGGATATGCCAGCTGGTGGGGCTTGTTAACCATACCCACCACGCCGGCGTCTAGGAAAAGGGGAGAAGGAGCCGGGCAAACAACACCGCATTGTCCTCGGGACCCCGGGCATTATCAGCTCCCTGTTGCCAGGGCCCGCTGATGAAACGGGGAAAAACAACCCCGGCACTGGGGAGAGCAGACCAGAGATAGGCATGTCTTCAGCTCGTGCTGTATCCACCAGCTTGTTTCAAAAAGGGGTAAATCGCAGACACAAAAACGCCGAGGAGTTCCAGGAAAGAAAAGAGCTGAAGCTCTGAGGAGGTTTAAAAAGAGTGGTATTTTCCGCACAGATCTGGTTTTACCAGCGTGAGTCTAAGACGGTCCCGTTATTTACAAGCGTTCAAACCCGACCATCATAAAAAAATCTTACGAACCCTCAGAACCGTTCTAGTGAATAATTCTATCATACTTGTCCTATCAAATAAATATTAAACACACTCAGAAATACTACTTTTAAAAGGCTTTAATGGGCTTTTCCGCAACTTTCTGCCTCTTAAGTCAAATTTGTAGGCTCAAAATCAAATAAGAAGTATAAGATCGTTCTACTTAAATTCTACATGCATGCATTAGGACTTATATCAACGCAGTATCCCACCTGACTGTGAGTGCGCACAGGATCAGTGCTTTAGACCGTCAATTCATCCGGTTCCCCTGGACTCAGAAGAAATAAAATCAAACCACTAAACTGCTTCAAAAAACGTCTAAGGGAATTTTTAAAAACAAAAATGACTATTGTAAACTCGGTTACTGTCAAATCCAGATTCACATGCTATGTTCCAAGGAGGATAAAATGTTCTCCCCTCTCATGTCTCCATTTGGAAGAAACTGCGTTTTGAAGCAAGAGCTTTTCTTTAACTCCTTTTTTTAACAGCAATGTAACCAGGCATTAAGCTGCATCTCAAATTCATCTTTTTCGGGGAACTTCTCTGAAAAAAAAACGGATTTAGGAGGTGAAGGAAAATATTTCTGAGGCAAATAGATTTTTGTGCAAGCATCTTTCTGAATCTGTCAGCCTTTTTTATTATTAGAGAGAGCAAAAAGGAAAATTAATTGGAAGACAGTACCGCAAAATCATTCAAACATCTCCACATAATTGCAATTACAACGGCAACATGGTAGGACTGTACTATTGCTACTGCAGTAGATAAAGCAGGCTATTGCAGTAAATCCAAAATTATCAGATTTAAACTCATGACACTGGATATTCATTTCAGACCTACTGGATTGTATTAGATATGTATTTTAAGCCTCTTAAATGCTTATACATTAGATTTATAGGGAATCATTCTAGAGAAAGGACTGCAGGAAAAACATACCTTGTAAACAACATTCTTAATGTCATTTCTGGTATCTCATTTACCAGAAAAAAATATTAACAAATGATGGACATTTGTTTGCACAGAACATGATGACGAACAAAACCGGTGACACACGGGTTTCCTTAGGATGGGTTTATGATCCCATGGCACACAAGCAGAGTGGATTTCACTGCTCACTCCTCATTAGCGCCAGCAAAGTTTTTAAATAACACCCCACTATCACACATTCCATATCTGTTACTATTTAGAGAACTATTTAAAAAGTATCAGTAGTTTTGCTTCTATCAGTCTTCCATGGCGGTACGTACCTACTTATGCAAGCCTTCTTGAAATGGAAAATCACAACACATTTAAAACATGTCCAAAACCATGAAATACTTTTCTGTGTATATAAATCATCTATTATAGACTCAATACATTTTGTTGCATCCTCCCAGATACAAACATCGTCTATACCGTTTCTTAACAGCAAGTAGCTACTCTCTTCCCTTCAGTCGTGCAAACTCCCTTTCTTTGCTGTCTGCAAGACATACGAAGCTAAACCTGTACTTAAATTGGAACCAAGAAGAAATAGTGCCCAAATAGTGCCATATTTTCAAACTGTTACATGGAAAGTTTCATAATTTAAGGAAAAAAAGAAAATATTGCCTCAGTAGGTCGTTGTTCAGGTTCCTGTGAAGAAGTCTGAGGGGAAGGGAGAAAAGGCTGGGTTTTGCCGTGGTGCTGTTTGGTGGTGGTAACGTTACAGTATGTCTCTGTTCTAGACAGAGTGCAGGTCAAATAATGACAGGTTTCCAAAGCATAAAATCCATAACAACATTCACAATTTTTCAGGCATCTCTGACAATCTCTCCTTCAATAGGCTTTCTCTGCATTCAACACATACACCAAGGGCATTGCCATGAACACCATTTTTAAAAGAAAAATTTATAACTAAGGAACTAGTGCATTTTTTTCCTGAGAAAATTGTATCTATAAAAAAAATATACAACGGTTGAAACCATAGAAGATAACACCAGCTTTCATGTAAAAATAGGTTTAAGTTTTGTCTTTGTGCTTTTCTACAGGTAAAATAGAAGTTTTATAGGATGAGAGGCATTTTTGAATGGAACACTCACGTAACAGTTGTTGTGTTTGTTAAGTCATATTGTCTTATGCCGAAAAAAAATAAATTTTCAGAAATGTACCAATAAAATAATTTTTGGAAGTGATTTATATTAGCTGAAAATATTTCTTGTTCTTTGGAGCCACCTAGCTAAGGCAATTACAGAATATGGAATATAAGAAATAACCCAACCTTATACCTTCTTTAAATAGAAGTCCTAAATACAGCATGTATCATGGCTTGATGTAGTAAAAAATAATTTTTGCACATTTTTTCTTCTCTTTAATTCTTTGTTGCCTGGTTTAGACATACTACGTAAATTTGGACACATGCAGTTTCACGCACGTGTTTAGAGATACAGACTTAAATGCATGATTGCCACATAACCATATGCAATACATTCATATAATTTTTGACGTGCTTCCAAAAAGCTGATTTTGTGTATTTATGTAGTAGATGGAGTATTTGTTTTCATTTTCCCTTCTACAAAACAAAGACTCTGTGACTTTGTCAAACTGTTGTTAAAGGGTAACATGTAAATATCACTTGAAATTGCACATGTAAATCTGTTCTTATGACCTTCTGGAAAAAAACACAGGATAATGTACCTCATTAAATACATATATATTTTATAGCAAAAAAGTTCATAAAACAAATACAGCCTCTGCTTCTTTAAGTATTACCATAATCTCATTCTTATTTCCACAAAACTAAGAAACTGGTTTCGCTTTCCCCGTTAATTAGAAATGTTTTATATGTTTGATGAATTTGTTTAATCAAATTCTCAAGCAAAACCAAGTGGACCTGACAGAATGTCGATGGCGTGAGGACAGCTGAACACACGATGATACAACGGGGCTCAGCCTCCTTCCCCATACAGAAAGATTTTTAACTAAACAAATCACTAACCTCAATGATTACCAAAAGAAAGAAGGAAGGAAGCAAGCAAGCAAGCAAACTAATCAATCCAAGAGTGAAAAAGTTTTTGAAAGGTTAACATCCAGACGTACTGAAGTGTGTACGGGTGTGCGTGGGTGTGCATGATGCATGCACGTGCATACCCGTATCTACGTACCGTACGTACAACAACTTTATTGTAGCTATGGCTTGACACAGTTTTGTCTGGAGCGTTGCAGTTTCTGTTCACAGGGAGTAAGAATGAAGATCTTTAAAGAGGTATACGTTTTACTGTTTTGTGGTTGGCCCGCATCCTCTGCTCTGACCACCCCTTCTGTAAACCATCCCCTTTCAGGTACGGCTTAGCTATTCTAGTTCTGGAGTTACAGTTCTTCTCTCACGATGCTCTGTCTATCCACCTCCACGTGTGAATAAATCCAACACTTCCAAAGATGAAGGGGAGCAGCCTAGGGATTTCCCGTGGTTCAGATCTTTTGACTGGGAGTTGATCAGCATCCTAGTAACATCTTATTCTCTTGCAGCTGTGCAAGAGCCAAAAAATAATTGGCCCTATTTCTCTTAAAATATCAAAATAAGAGGAAACATGGACTACATCCTTAACATGCTTATCTCCAGGTTTAAAAAAAAAAAAAATAATAATTAAAATCCATGCTTTATTTCCTTAACAAGTCTTGTTTAAAAAATTTATTACTATCAGTACGTAATCAAACAGTTCTCTGTTTATGAATATGGTGATGAAGGAGAGAAACCCTTAAGCCTTTTTCCTCCCCTCCTCCCATGGTCAAGAGCACAAATAGTACCTATTGCCTTTCAAAACTCCTTTTACAGACTACCAGCAGCCTGGCTTTTGCATTGTACCTGTTCACATTACCTTCACATTTGTTAGCATACCCTGAGTGCTTTGCTATTTAAAGTGAAACTAAAGTGATAAAATCTCATTTTTTGTACTCTTTGCTATATATCCCCAGACGAGGTTATTTATCAAAATCTCTTGAATTGTCTACAGTGACATTAATCTTTCAAGTAGGAAAAAATAAATTAAAGATATTTTTCTATGGGAAGAACAGATTATTCTCCATTCTTTTAGTAGTGCAAGCCATAACACTGTTAAGGTGTCTGTGGTTAGCTGTCTGTGCTTGTCAACATACATAATTTTGGATGTCTTCTTATTGCAACTTTAAGTCTGCATTTCTTGGGTTAGACTGTTTAAATTGGGGACAATAATTATTTCATAGACTCCAACATTTTTCCTACATTATTACATGTACCCTTAATCTAATTTTAAGATAAAAATCAGCAAAGAACAATGTGTTTTTGCTTGTCTGTGATATTTTTTCCAGTGAAAAAGTGCCAAGAAAAAGGCAGATTACAGGACTAATAGAAGCGCTTAACCCATTTCAGTTTAATCCAGTGGGGATCTTTTCACCATCGTCAGTGTGGACGCCTACTGAGAATCTCTCTTTTCTGATGAAGAAACAATGCCACGTATTGATACCATTTATTGCTCATTTTCATCCAACATCCACGGTTTGTCCTCTGTTTTTCTGCAGTCTGAGATCATATATTTGCTTGGAATAAATACATTGCAAGAGGTCCAAAGTTTTTAACCACATCTCAAACGCAAGAGATATGAGGAGCAAAACCAAACCATCGACCACCCACCGCTCAAGTGCACCTCTGCGTAAGTGACACTTCGACTCTGCCATTTGGGGGAAAAAAAAAAAAAAAAAAAAAAAAAAAAGACTTATAAGTTACAAAGAAAGCCAATCGATAAATGAAGTGTCGCCGATCAGCGGTGGTGCTGGCAGGGTGACATTTCATTATCCCACCAGGCGCCTTGTAACCACGGAGGGACGGGCTCCACGGCAGCTCGCGCCCTCCTCCCCTGCCCCGACCCCAGGCATCCCTTCCTCCGAACCCGCTGCCGGCCCCGAATCCGCGTGCGGTTTTGTCGCGGGGCGGAGGGGTTGGCTGTTGCGACGGCGCGGTGTCACTTGGGCTGGGTGACAGGCGGTTCTCCGCAGACAGCGCTGTCAGAGAATCACGGACTTCCACATGTACGAGTGAAATTAACTTCTGTTAGTCTGACATTTTCCGCAATCGATACTCACAGGGTCCTTGTCTCTGGGATCAAAATTCATAAATCAAAAGCAGAAAGCATGAAATAAGGTATTTGATAAATCCATTAACTGAAGTGGAAGTGTACTTCTGTCACACTCTTTAAAGACTACAGTAGTGCTGGCAAAAGGGGGAGAAATCTAACAAACACGTTAAGTGAAGTGCTGGCTTGTGTTTGTTTGAATATACGGCTCAATCTCACCAGCTGAAGGGCTTTATGCCTAGGCGGCAGACAAGCTGGCTTCCCTGGACTCCACGCTTCAGGAGGCAGAAAACCATGAACTAACCATTTCCTGATGGACAGCCCTCCCACTCCAGAAAAAATCCAAGTTTGAGACAAAACTGCACTGCAAAACTAAACGCCACCGTAAACTGCTTCGAATTCACTAAAGCTGCATGAACTCAATGTGCGGGTCATTTTTAAAAGTTACAAAGAAGTCCAAAATACAGATAAGTGCCGAGACGACTTTTTTTAAGTCTTGCAGACCAAACATCCAAAGCCCCGGTGACTACCCGCCAATACTGTTGGGCACCTAGGAATCTTTTACAAAAAAAAAGCAGTCCTTAACACTAGACCAATTTATTTAGGTTTCATTAACAGCAATTTCCACACTGCAAGCCAGGATGACTCTAAAAGCCAATGAAGGCTGAACAGCAGTACGTGCCCTCCTCCCCGCTCACATGCACAGTCGTGGCTGAGAAGAAGAGGTGCAACCAGAGGCCGAGGGCACTGGAAAGGTCTGTTGCACTGTAGTATCTTCTATAGTGATAGTCAACATGATGAAAAATGCAAACAAACAAGTCTCCAAGAGCTGCCTCCACTTCTCAGCTGATAACTACAAAAGGATCTAATAATATCCAAGGCGACAAAAAGAAAGGTCTCGTCCTTACTGTTACTGAAACTTCTTACTATTGCTTTATCCAGAAGCAAAAGGAACATTATGCTTTTAACATAGGATTAACTCTTAGAATTCTTATTAAACTTAAGTTAAAATTAAATTGTGACATCGAGTCCTCTCTCCCTGCAAGTCAGTGGGGTTTGAACAGAGGGCCGTATCCACACCTGGTGTCATCTGGTCTGGGTCTCTTCAAGCGACAGTAATTCTCCAGCAGCTAAAAATGCATCCCACAGTTTGCATACTCTTCAAAGTTAATATAGAAAGATGTATCTGTATTTTTCAGCTGTGATTCATGATAAAGAATTAGTGGCAGAAGTTTACATTTGAACACAAATAGTGTTATTTTACCAGAACTACTTTTTAGAGAATGTATCATAACTGTGTTTGCTGTGATTGAAAACAGCAATGCTTGCTTGATAAGGAAACTGCCTAATGGCAAAATCTTGTACCTATAATGTGATATAAAAGGCAGCAACAGACAAATTACTTTCATTAGACCATTTCTTTATATCACTTCAAATACCATGACAATACATTTTCCTTCTTTCATGCTGTAAAACGAAGACGAAAAAGCTGATTTTCTCTATGACAAAATCTTCTTTAAGCATTGCTTCTAACTACATGCTATCAATGAACTTCCTATTTTATAGTTTCTGAAACTGAGAACAATATTTTCAACACATCTTATTCTATACTGAGTCACTACCTATCAACAAATAGTTTGATTTTGCCTTCCTCTAATTACAAGCTAGCCAATAATTAGAGCAGGTTTTTTCCATACAGATCTTCTGTCTTCTAAATCTGTCAATAGTTGCGCTTTTCTAAGAGTCTGAATGTACTGTAATAGACCTATAAGAAAGATTCTTTTTGCTGTTATATACTTTCAACAAAGTTTTTCTCCTGTCATTTAAAGACTTCTATTATTTTCTTTTCTGCTCTGAATAATATGGGTACCCTTGAGAAAACCCCTCTTAACAGAATAGAAGTTTGCATTTACCTTTAGAGAATAAAATTATTGGGCATGTCTTGTATTTATAGTTATAGCATCACCCTTGTCATAGAACTATTCTAAAACTAAAAGGTTATTAATATATAGGCCTCTGATATTCACTATTCTGCAAAACATCTAGCTTAACTATAGTTGTTTTTTTCATCATTCAGAGAAGCTTAGCTGTAAGTTTTTGGGGAGTTTTTTTACAAGCAACATTTAAACCTATTTCTCAAATGCATCTTTTTCAGGAATGTTTTCAGCACTTTCTCAGGAACCTGTGATTCCTGACATGGTTGTCTTCCCACGGTGGGAGCCGAGAAGCTACAGTAGCTACTCACAACTTCGTGACTTCCCAAGCAACAAGGTCCCCATCCCTTCAAACAGTCAATCCGATTCTTGGTCTGCCTGGCTGGCAGGTGACTGGCAGGGTGAGCGTCCTGGGAAGCTGGAGAAGCAGACAGCCCATCCATTGCTGGAAAGCCAGAACGCCAAATAACACCATTTTTATTTTTCCCAAAACTGTTCTGTCAGAAATATGTGGCTTTCTTCTGCAGGAAAGAAATCTATTTTCCATTCAGCTCTTTTCAGTAGTTGCTATTGAAGAAGGAATCTAGTGTTAGTGAAAGTGCTTTCACTTACTAAAACACAAAATTCAGTAAGTCCGCTCACAGCAGAAGAAGAGAATTTACCTTGCTTAACACAGTCAGTATAGTTGGGAACTTGGAAACCTATCCTGAGGTTTTGGGATCTGGATCCAGGACCATTAATTGATCCACACCTCTCCAGAAGACCTAGGACCTAACTGAAAACAGAGTAGAAAGGGGAAACCATTCTTTTTCTGCTCTCCCAGGCACAAAGTTGACTTCTCAGTTTCCCACTCAAACCAATATAAGAAAAATTCCTTCCCTTTGCTTATGTACCCCATCAGCATACAAGACACTTAAGTCTAGGGAACATGATGCTTCAGTGCGTAGTTGATTTTCATAATATCTTCTTGTCTGTATCTCCAAAGAACCACTTAGGAAAGTGTATGAAAAAGCACACTCAGGAGCAATCTTACTACCTAACAAGCTGCTAACAAGAAGATATGTTTCAACATTTAACTTTAAATATCCCCAGTTTTCAAAATATATGCAAAACTACAGTGAGGTTTTAATTTTTACCAGAACTGCATCTTTCCAGGTTTTTTTTTTAATCCTCTGTAAAACAGGGTGGTCTGCAATTTTTTAGGCCGTGTTCTGTAGAAAAGGACACAAGTGATTTCTGTTAACATTATCCAGTACAACACGAGAACATTCTTTAGGTATGGTATGTTAAATCCAGAAATCTTCCAGTGGAAACTTCCACTGGCCAGCAATCTTGTGACTAGAAGAAGCATAATTTGTTTTGGAATTTAGGAATATGATCAAATTTTTCATAAATGCATCTTATAAACTGATTTTTTTCTTATTTTATATTCTTTTTATGCCCAATGAACTTAGCTGTTGCTCAGATGTCCAAGCAGATAGGTATTTGCAAGCCTCTTGAGGCTTGTTCAATAAAACAGTGAATTCCTGCAACAGGAAAGATCACTTTAAAGATCTTGCACTACTGAAATATGAGAACTGACTAATTTAAGCTTCCCATTGTAATGTCCCATTTGTTAACAAAGGAACTTTTACTTTTCTTTTTCATTCAAACAATAACTAAAATATCATGACAAGGGAAATGGGAATAATTTTTTTTTTTCTTTACAGAAACCCAATAAAATTACACTGATAAACCTCATAGCAAATTTTCATTACAAATGGCTTAATTTTTTGCTGTTCTTTTTGAGCAAAACACTCTGCTAGCTCTTTGAGTCTAGTAATGAATACTACTTCCTTCTAATAAGATTTCTTTACCCTTCAAAAGGGAAGGCTCAAGTGCCCTTTTTAATTTGAGGGCAGATCTAGTAGGATGTACTGATTATATATACTAAGCAAAACCTTACATAGAGTTACAACACTAAATCTCTTTAAATTATAAAAATTGTAGAGTATTGAATAGTATTTCACCAGTTCTAAACACATGCTTCCTGTTGAATTCGATACTATAGTCCTAAGGAAATCTCTGGCAGCAGCAATCACTAATATCAAAGCAGCTTCTGCTTTGGCTTGCATTTTCTTATACGGATTTCTCTATTGCACCGAAGATAAAAGTTAGACAAGATAGATGTTTACAGTCTATATGGATGATTAGACCTTTGTAAAAGTGAGGAGGAAAAGAGGAAAGTCTTATTGTAAACACAAGTGCAGAAGAGCTCCAGTAGTCAGAGCATTTGTCACTGAAAAGCAACAAGAAGATTAATTAGGGGATGAGAAGACGCGTGATGAAAGTGTGTGCCTCCATGTGATGCGGAGCAGCTCTCCCCTTGGTTCGGGAAGCTCAGAGATGAGAGTCTTCTTCCTTTATGTTCTAGGCCCCTTTAATTAAAATTCCTACAAAAGATAAAGGTTTGGGATTTTGATCTGGGGTTTTGGTGTGTCTGCTGCTAGAAAGCAAATAAACTCACCTGGTATCCACCCATATTTCTGAGAATCTCCCCATTTTTCCTTTCTTTTTCTCCACACATACTTTTTCAAGCAGCTTTATGCATCCATCACACAAGAGAGAGGCTCCATGTGTATCTACTATTGCTTCCCTCATGCTTCCAGTGCTTTTTCTCGAGTACTCTCATCTCGATTACTGTGCTACTGGTCAGAGTAAGCAAAGAGAACCAACATATGAAAATAGTTACCCTCTCTGAGGAATGTTATAGTTCACTACTCTTAACTGTGCCTTATAGCTTCCTTAAAATTAAAATGTAATGTGCTGGCTCTCACTTGGCAAGAAATATAGGAAGCTATGAAAATAAACATTCATTTGTACTTCACTGGACACGGCTGTTCTAAAAACACCCAAGCAGGTCACTAGTGTCTTTACTATACTTCTGTTTTCTAACCTAAACCAAAGGAATAATGGTGAGCTGTTATTTCAGCAGTATTCCCTAGCCAAAATGCAGGGGTTACATCAATACCGACATAGCGATATCTAGTCATTTAGGGCAAGACTGCTTTGTTTTCTTTTACGTATATAAGTAAGTCATACTGCATTATGACTTTTGAATTGTCTAGGGTTTCACAAAGCGTGTTAATATCTTACAACTATGATAGTTACTTAAATGCCCATGGTATAATAAAACAGACAGCTCTTAATTGTCTTTTCTTTTCTAAGAATAGCTTTTCAAAAGCAAGGATGAAGAAAAGGCTTGCATCTTTGCACAACCAAAACAAAGCAGCAAATCTAATGCAGATCTTTCTCTGAAAACCCGCTATCTCCTACGCCTTCGGAGGCAGGAGAATGCCAGGCAAACTCCAGGAAAATCCTGCAGTTCCACTTTCCATTCTGCCCCAGCACGCAGCGCTGTTACCTGCCTGCCAGCGCTTACAAGACACGTCAGGAGTTGTGATGTTTAATTACCTTTTTTACACATATACAGTTCACAGTTCTAGTGGTGATGAGAAACCACAAATTGGACATACCCTACTGTGCATGAAGGTAATATGCGAGGGGTTCTTGCCTCTTCCTTCTATCCCTAAACGAGTAGCCAACAGGTTTGATGGCAGACTATTAAAAGAAGGTTATGACGATCAAGTATTTTAAACTAGCAACAACAAAGTAGATGGGAGTCCGCAACCTAGATGTAGTTGTTGCAAGCATCTAAACTAATTACCTGTTCCAGCCTCAGGCTCAAGCAGAAAGAAGGGAGGTTGGTAAAGCGGGAGAGCTATTTGCAAACATTTTAAAGTACTGTGGTGCCGGTCCTGAATTTGAATGGAAAGCTGTAAGAGGACTATGTGAGAGCTTTAACCCACTGGGTATGACAAGCAGGAGAGGAGCTGCTCTTTACCTGCTAAACTAGTATCTATCCTATGCTGGCAATACCAGCAAAAGGCTTAGTCCCTCTCATTGCAACTTTCTAGCCGTTCAACATCAAGGAGCCCTGCCTTTTCCTCGTAGTAACGTTCACGCACCAAACGAGATCTGGTTGGTAGCGAACACGATCGCCAAAAATAAAGCAGGTTTTAATGTGCGTCAGCTGCCTGATTCAGTTCCCTAAGCCGAGACAGAAGTCTTACACGCTAAAAAAAATGGACTGTGGGCAGCAGCCTAACACAGAAATGAGTTTTGGGAACAGAGAGAGGAGGAACCCCTCCTGTTGGCAGAGCGTCTACCTGTGCCTGCTAAAAGTTACCACAAAACTATGATCTTGTTTGTGCTTAAAAAAAGCATGAGTAGGGGGTATTCCCACTCCTGAGCCGTTCTTTACAGCCACGTGTTGCTCTGTGATTGCCACGGTGCAGGTCTTGAGTGCCCGTGGAGTGCCAGAGCTCCCACGCGGGACTCGGGTTTTGGGAGTGCTTCTGACCTTCACGCGTGGACACGGTGTAGCATAAGGCAGTTTGGAAATTCAAAACCAAGCCAAATCAAGTGCGCCTTGCCTTACAAGGACTTACGGAATGCTAACTGAAGTTACGATTTCAGTAAGAAGTGGGAATAAAATTGCGCTTGCAAGAGAAACATTTAATTCTCTTATTGATGCCTACAAGGTAAAGTGCACTTTTCTCACTATGCTTATCTTGATAACTCTATGCTGACTTAATTTTTCTTCCCTTAGGTAGTCTAATGTTTTAAAGGCTTTTTCCAGTCTGCGATTGAATATTTAT
The DNA here is from genome assembly GCF_929443795.1 of Astur gentilis. Taxonomy (NCBI): domain Eukaryota; kingdom Metazoa; phylum Chordata; class Aves; order Accipitriformes; family Accipitridae; genus Astur; species Astur gentilis. The sequence continues at coordinate 23,805,625 of NC_064899.1, read as the reverse complement.
TTCAGCTGATACCCCACGAACCACCTGAGCACATTTAAATGCCATCCACCACATAACAAACACTGATTTCCTGCTAGGAGATGAGAAAGCTGCAGCAGCTACACTGTGTTATTGTACCACAGTGGCAAGCTGCCAATATGTTCATTCACATTTGTAATTTCTGTCACTTGTGTAAAAGACTAACAATCATATGTTATTAGAATCAAATATTTTGATAAAATCTCAAATGTTTATCCAAGACAGTTGTATCATCTTCCTTGAAATTCTGTGATGAAACATTCCTCTCTTACACAAACAGTAAAAAAATAAACACAAAATAAATACCTGGTTATACATTTACTTGTAAGCTTTTTTTCTATGACAGGGAAACAATTTTCTGATTACAAAAAAAAAACAAAAACCACAAACCAAAAACCAAAATACTCTGTGGTACTTCATGGGATTTTTGCATGGTTGGATGACTGTTCTAGTTAAGTCACGTCTATTTCACAGAAACAGAAAATAAGTGCATTAAAATAGCAAATCTTCTTTTGAGCCGAGACCGAGGTAGATTTTTTTTATTAAAGTGACAACTTTCAGTTCCCTTGCAGACCTGCAACAATGCAATTGCCTAGAAAGGCTGCTATTGTTACAGCTACTACGTAGATAATGAATGAGTGCGACACAAGATACTGGTGAAGTGGAAAACAAGGGGTTGTTGGCACAGTCCCCATGTTCTCTTTACAGGACAATTAGAGACACTCTGCGTTGTCAAAACACTTTTCAAGATTTAGTCACAAGTTTGAGGTAATCTACCTATGATTACGATTGGCAAAAGGTGAACTTGATTTTCTGAAAGTGTGCGAGTGTTTTAGCATAATTAGTTTAAAATAGCAAATGTTATCTATATTTATTAGAATTTCATGACAAATACAGATAACAAATTAAATGTAAATAAGTCTTCTACCTGTGTCATTTCAAAGTTTTCCTTGTCTATACAGAGGAATTTAGACAGCAGCTAAGCAGATTCTGCATATAATGGGCTGCTTGTAAGAAAAGAAAGGGGTCTATGTACTTGGGCAGTACTCTCCTGGCTCTTGCCACATGGTATCATCAGTATTTGGTGGCATATGGCATGCATGCCAACCCATCATCTATCGCTTGCACCTCTCCTTTAAAGAAGCTGAGGTGGAGTACAGTAAACAGTCTGCGTACAGTTCTGAGGCACAACTCATTTGCACAATTATGTTCTTGTTATGCAAGCAATTATATTAGATATTAATTGGTTTACAACTACCCTAAACAAGCGTAGAAAACTTAACCACCCCCTCTTGTTCAAATTCTTCATTTTTTCTCCACTGTAAGGTCTATGCCTTTAACACATACTACTTTTATTATAAATCTAATCCTAAAGCTAAGAATATTTTGTTTTTCTAAAAGAAAGCTTTATTTATCAGTCGAAAGCTATCCAAGAACCCTACTGTATTTCTTAGGCTTCAGTCTGTGGGTGCAAGGGTGCTTTAAAGCACGATCTTCAGTTGGCAGCAGCAGCGGATCATCTCGGTGGCTACTCGCAGGGACCTTGTTTAAGGGTGTCTCTTTGAAGCACAGCATGCGTGCTGCCACTGCACCCACTCCCTTTCTGCAGGGTAAGCTTGCCACCATATGGAAACCACATGGATTACTTAGTGGAGGTCGGGCTAACACCGATAGCGTAACTAGATTTTCTATCTCAATTGTAAGAAGTTTGATGGAAAAGAAAATACACAGTACAACTGCAGGAGAGGAAACGTGGCTCTTTGTGAACCCTCCTTTGTACTTGAATACCAGCCTGAGCCGTCCATTCAAGGCTGAGTCCTGAATGGATATTAGCTAACCATTTTTATGCTAAGGACAATCAACTCCGATTAGTGGTTTCAGTAAGTACAAATGCTGAAAAAGTCAAATGTGGATACAAATTTGGTGTTTGACTTTCCTTTTTTTTTTTTTCCTACCTGCACTAAAAGGACAGATCAGACCCCAGTTCTAGTGATACTGCTTAAATAACACCATTTTATTTAAGGCAGTAACACCAGATTCACAGAAGGGTAATGTAGTTCCAGCTTTCTTTCTCTAGAGTGCTCAATATTTTCCACACAAACAATTTAAGAAGTTGTTTGGCACTTGGAATTCAAATATATTACTTCCAGGGGCATGACACAAGAATTACAATCACAATTAATGGCGTGTCAATACTTTTTAAAGAAAAATATTGATGTCCAATGGGTAATCAGGCACTTACTAGATACTATGATCATCTTTCAATGAATGCCATCCATCTAAACTGGGCACTTGAATTACACCAAAGTTCTAGAGATGAAAGTGCAAGAAAAAATGTGCAGTAGCACTGAACTAGAGCACACAGAATAGGCAAACTACTATATCTTACAGATAAACCCTTTAGGAAGTAGTCTCATGGTTGATAAAAATGGCAAAAGTCCCACTGGGTTTTCAAACGAGTTGCAATGAGGGGACAAGTGTCTTATCCTTTTTTTTGTTCATAGTTTTCCAAAGTGAAAAAACAGTTAAGTTTTTTTCAATGCAGTGGCCTATTTTCCTCATTATATATCAATGTGTAGAACGTAGCTGTTTTCACATACAGCATAAACATGTACGTATCTTAGGCATTCTCCAGTATGATTTCAAAGCAGCTTTTGCTATCAAATTTTCAGAAATAAAATGAATAGATTTATCAAAATTTACTGTTTTGATTTACAACCAGAGATGACTAGCCTTCAAAAACACAGTTCTCTGGTCAAAGCTTTCACAAACTGGTCAGTCACTTCTGTGTGGTTTTAAGCTCTAAAGCTTTTAAATCAGTGGCATAAAACTGTTCCTCCCCAAAAAGCAATGAGCACTGTTAGTAGGTAGTACCAATAGTCAGGCCAACTAATAGAACAAGCTCTTCCACGTACCTGTGACAGAGAGTAAAAAGCACCAGCTATCCACATACTCGAGGTATACTGCTCCGTATGTCATTATACACAGGTGACTCAAGGCTTCGTTCATAGAGCATCACACTGGAGTCATGCAGCACACTATTTGTATTTTTATTTTTTTTTTAAATCATGTGAAGATATGTTTCAGTGCATAGGGACTATCAGACTGCCATATAATTTTCCAAGAACCTGATGAAATACTGTGATTATCAAATTGAAATGTGAAATAGGAGATAGCGAAAGGTATGTTTATAACACAGTTACATTTAGCTCCTGGTGACAACTATCTTTACCTTTTAAAATAATGAAGATGGTAAAAAGACTTCTGAAAAGTTTACCGTTTTCATGAGGTTTTTTTAGACTGAAACCTTGAATGTAAAGGATTCTCATTATAATTTTTTTTTTTCTGAAAACCAAAAATCACTACCATGTATTTTTCAGTTGCATTTTTAAAAACTATTTTCATCTTGATCTAAAGACATTTCATGGAAAAATATCTTTAAAATACAGAAAGAAATGAAACATCTAGACAATTTGAAAAATTCTGGTTTTTTCCCTACAGATCTTCAATCACTGAAAAAAAAAAAACCCAAAACAAAAAAACCCTTATTCCTTCCCTGAAAGATTTCTTCATTAAAAAGGAAGATTTTTGCCTTGAAGGGACAGGTAATGCTTCTCAATTTTAATATGTTAATTAATTGCCAGATTATAATTTCTATGGAATTGAATTTGAACTCCATATTAATATTTAATGAATTAACTAAGATTAATTTAATTGTAATGAACACAAACACATTTAATGATGATTGGTTGCTTACTTTTTTTAAAAAAATGCATAATAAATATTCTAATTTTCTGAGGATTGCTGTTGACAATTTTAATTTTGTTTTATTTGTGTATCAACAGAAAAAGTACCTTGAGGGACATTTCTCCCCTCACCTGAAAACATCATCAATTGTGGCTGCTCTTTGGAGAAGCTGCAAAATTTTCAGTATGGTTTTAAGCGGTGTCAGATTTTGTATCTCAGTTTTCTTTTAAAACTTGTCCAACTTCATCAAAATTAGTGATACTTCCCTAGATTTGAGTTTCCATGGACGAATCAAAACCCCTTCCTGTTGAAAAGAAATAAACAAGAATTCTCCTTCTCTTGGCAAGGTGGGGAGGCATAGCTATGCTAACAAAAACAAAAACAAGCTGGGAAATCATTTCAGAAACTAAATTTGAAAATTAAATAAAATCTTGTAGGGTCACAATGCTGAGAGCGGACCTGTAACTCTTTTCCATGCAACTTGCCTTCTTTACACATTTTGCTAGTATGTTTTTATACCTGGATGTCAGTAAAATCTGCAGCACTGGGAACCACTATATGCTTTTTCACGTTGCGTCACTGATGCTCAGAGCAACTCTAGTCCATTCAATGATTTAAATACAGCAAAAAGAAAAGGAAAAAAACTAAACTAAATCCAAGAGATCAGACCCACGCTTTAAGTGGGCTGGAGTAAAAGAGCCCTCTCCTAGCACAAGCAGTGAGATGTAGGGACCAAATCTCACTAGGAATCATCTGACATCACTGAATCCGTAGGTGCCTAATCTCATGGAGAGAAGGGCTTACTCCTTTTAGAGAGGACTGCAGGATCTATCTTCAGTCCTCAAAAAACCAGGTAGGAAAAGACTGTCAGTGCCCACATCCCATCGTCACCGTGCTGCTGGTAATCTCTTTGGTGGCCCCATGGAGTTGCCTATCGTTGTTCATTTGATCCCACTGAAGGCTGCAAAAGAAAATAAAGCTACTCACTTCCTGGGTTTATGATCTCCATCTTTTCTTCAAAAAAAGCAGAAAAGAATGGTTCCCTGGAGAGAATGCACTATTTGGGGCAGGAAGGAGGGAAAAGAATATCATAGCTATCGTCTTTACTACTGCTATTAAACCAACTCACAAGAGCCTGAAAGACAGACCCATAAGTATGCCATAGCTCTTCTAGAGCAATTTATAACAGGAAAAAACTGCCAACATACACAAAGATATTCCTGGCTGTGTTATGAACGATGCTTTTGTAAAGCAGCATATTTATTCAATATATTCATTAGGATCAGCACTGCATAACAGCATAGCATTTAGTAATGACTATGGAGATTAGTAATAAACTATTTATTCATGCAATTATTTGCTGCCAGAGAAATCAGTTAGTGATAACTGAATGTGAACCGACCGCTTCTAAAGGTGAAAAAGTTTGACTACAAACTCTAAAAAGGTTGGTTGAATACTCTGACATAAACAAGATACCCTTTCAAAAGGCACTAAAAATATTCTGCTTTCTTGGCCTAATCTTTACTTATCATAACTTCACTAAGGAAAAAAATGTTATGAATCATTACTTATCGATTACCTTAAGTGCACTTCTTAGAGTGCGATAGCATAGCGTGATCATATCTGTTCACAAAAAGTAGTGTAAGCAGATGCCTACCTCAAAACCTATCTTTATTATTTATGCAATTAAGTGTGCGGCTCCATAAAGCTCTGTGCGTATGAGCAGTAATATTATACCATCCTGACGTGGGTTTCACTGCTGTATAAATGAAGCCCATATTAAATTTACAAAGGTTACAAAACCATTAGCACTGATGGCTTTTAAAGAGTAAACGGTCACCATGACTCATACTTTGTTCATTTGTGCCATTTGGAAATTAAGTATTCTTAATTGCTGTAATGCACCGCAAGTTCCAACGCTTCTCAGCGACGGAGGCACGTAATTCCCCTGTAATTTGAGTAAAGCATTCTAATTGATTAATTGAGTTTTCTTGTAAGATTGCACAGGAGTTTTAGGTGCAAGAAGGTTATCCTTGTTCTATGTAACATAAAAACGCTTGAACCTGCAATATAAAGTAATGTTATCGGTGCTGGGTGAAAGTACACAGCAATACAGTCTAAATGAGACGACCATTTTTGCTGGCAACAAGTGGCTTGTACTTCACATCAAACATGCGCTATGGGAAGTGAGAGGAGATAAAAGCTTTTTTTTAATACCTTTTAACATTTGATGTCAGCCTTGTTCCTTGTGCTGCCTATCATTTATACGATCAATTTTTGTTTTGTTTTTGTTTTACTTGGTGTAATACTTCTCACTGCATAAAAACAAGGAGCAGGAAAATCCTGACATAAACAAGAAAATGTTGAGGAGATTCATCAGTATTGGGTAGACTTCAAAAATGGGAAAAGAAAGAGTGAGAAAGAAAGGAAGGGAGAGAGAAAAAAAGCCTGCAATTGAAAAAAAAACAACTAGAATTTATTTTTTGCTTTAAAAAATGTACTCCTTAACAATCAAGTTAGCAAAGTAAAATACTGGGAAATCCACACTGTTACCATTTGATTTAAATGGCCCAAACCCAAGCTAGCTACAGGATCACCACTGAAGTTCCCTTGTTATTTTGGAGAGCGCCTTAAGCTAATTGTACTCCAAGCTTTAGAAAATGGGAGCTAAAATACACACATGGAGACTGGAAATTATTTCACACATCAGAATAAACCAAACTGAATATTTAGTGATTGTGATAGGATTTCTCTTACTAGTTTTTGTCATTCTTTTTAGAAAAGAGGTGAATCATTATTGGATTTTGAGGTAAGGAATGTTAACGTTTTCAGTATGTCACAGGCCATTATAAACTCTCCGTTAGATAAAAGATAAAAGTTCATGTGAAAACATTAAGCTTTCAAACACATGGCCATCAGTAAAATAACTACGTGTTTTCCCTGTGTTTTAGCTGAAATGCGACTTCAAATGTAAATAAAAATTTGCTTTGACAGCATTTGCTGCCTTTTCTCACAACCAAGAAAATGTTCCAGTATCTGCAGCTCCCCCTGGAACGGGTTATGTTGTTCCACAAATCTCACCTATCTTTGGCAAATTTCTGAGGTCTAGAATGATCTCAGGGAACATCTTTTCCCTTCCCTCTCTCTTCTGTCCTTGCTTTCCTCTCCTAAGGCTTTGATTCCCTCAGAACCATGCTGAAAACACTTTCTTTAAATGGAAAATTATCCCTCTTTTAGAGTAGGGATGTTGATTTGTTGCTTTCCCCCAGCTTCTGAAGGCGCTAAGGTTGCAGATCACTGGGTGAAATACTTATTTACCCCTTCTGCTGAACCGGGCCCCAAAAATTAGGCTTAATCACAGTGGAAGAAGGACGAGCCTTTTCCCTTTCCCACCTCCTCGCAAACCTGGGTCTGTGAGGAGCTTCTCGTTCCCCTCCCTTCGCTGTTTCAGCCAGGGAGGTGGTGGAGACATCTGCAAAGGTCTCCCTACTCACTCATTCTGTATGAACAATTGTGCTTTAAAACTACTCAAAGCGGTATTATAAAATGACAGGACTGCCTGCCAAGACCAACATTTGCTCGGTAAGGCGTTTATCTGACTCTTCACTCTGTATTTTTAAAGCACTGGCTGTTTAAAGGAGTTGGATTTTTGGGGAAGCACGCAGGACAGGTTTCTCCGTCTCAGGACAGAGTTTGAGGAGGTTTCGTGCAGAATTCCAGGTTGGGCTTCTGCTGTACGAGGCTGGAAAAGCCCGGACTCGAGCTAACAGATCATTTGAATTAAAGGTGCGCGGCCGATGCTTGCTTTGTTGCAAATGTTTAATTCTCTCTTCTTCCACCTCCTTTCCCCTGCCTCCCTTTTGTTGCTTGCTTTTTGTAGCGTTTCTGAAAAAAAATACATGCTTCCCTCTCTTCACATGGAGTTTATTCCTAACAACGCCTGCCTCTCTGTCACACCAGCTCACAATTTGTATCACCCAATACACTAAGGGCCACAATTCATTTCAGTCATGGTTCAAAGCTATCCTGAAATAATCACAAAGTGACACTGTGAAATTACTGTAAAAAATTGTGCGGCGGTGTCATGACATTTTATAATTGAGACCTCTAGTACTCATAGCTCTATCAAAGCCCATAAGGAGGAGGGGAAAAAATTGTGTTTTGACAGACATAGCAGCTTGAGATGTGCAAGCAAGATTGTATAAAGTCAGCCATGTAGAAAGTTATCGGATGTTCCAGTTTGTGCCCCCATGAAATTGGCACAAATCATCTGGATTTGACTTCAGGAAGGTGGTTAGGAGTAACATGAGAGAGTAAACGAGGAGGTAATGGCCACTCAATGACTTAACCTATGTCACAGGGCAACTAACGTGTCAGCAAAGAATCAAATAAAGATGAATGAGCTTATCAGAGGACCATGCACTGCCTCATTGGGCCCAATTTAATTAAACAGAGAAACTGTTCATATAGAAAGATTAATAGAGCAACCACATACAGTAAGTGCTATAGAAGTAAATCAGAGCAACATGCAAACACTGTTACAGGCAGCTGCTATGTAATGTTTTCTCTCATAACACTGATGAAAATCAAGAGATGACCAGAATCGTTTGACCAGCCGTACACGTCTGGTCGCTAAAGGTCTGAGCTTATGTGCGATTTACAAGAGCTGAAGATGCTGCATGTATGAACCAGCCATGTGGTGATAAATGGAAATTTTCCTAGTCAGTCTACTCTAGAGCTTTCTCTGAGTGTGTGAAACAAGTTGCCCTGTTCAGGGAAGGACTCAAGCACGTCTCCCAAAGGAAATGTTGCTACATGAAGTCACTTCCCTTGCGTCAGAATACTTCTCTGGATAAGAAAAATATTTTGCTTTGGTCATAGAGGAGCCAAAAAAGTAAGTACATTTAATTACCCAGAAAAAAAATAAATCTAATATAAAGAGAACTTGGAACAACCAGCCTAGCAAATAATTTACTGTTAAGAAAAGTGGAGAGGAGAAGAGGGGGCGTAAAAGGAATGAGATGCAAAATAAATAAAGTTTATTTAGAAAAACAAAAAGTTAAGGTAGTAGCGTTTCACTTCTGGGTTATAAATGCCATTTCATGGTTAGGTACTTTCAGTTTGACAGTATCAGTTTTGTATTCTGGATCACCGTATTTCACTGCAAGGCAACACAGTCTAGCACCGCTCGCAACCTTTATTTGAGTATCACCAGGCCTACGGCAGCAGAGGTATTACTTGCCAGAGCTGTGGCACGTTAGCAGAGGAAGGTATGGAACACCATATAGCGTCTGTGCTGTGGCATAAATTTCTCCCTTGCGATGTGAAAGGATAGGAAGGAAAGCCCTCACTTCAAAGCGGGGATGGGCCCCTATGTATTAAAAGTGCTGGATACTCTCTTAGGGTACTTTATTCTTCATTCCTGGGAGGAATTACTGATTTTAAGATAGGAGTCTGAAGCCTCAAAACCAAAAGGGATAAATAAAATGTAACATTCAGGCAATTTTACCTGTGGTTTAGACTCCAACCTTTTTTATTTTCTCCTATCGCTACATCTACCAGCCCACACAAGAGCTGCGCTCTGCTATCACTGCTCTAAATAATAACAGCAGCAGCAGCAGCTTGCATGTCATTTTTTAGTTTGCACAGAAGGGGAGTTCAAGAGATAGCGACAAGTTTCATGAGTTTTCCCCACCACTCTGACATCCTTTTCTTTGGGCTGAAGCAATAGAAACACCGTGTGTGTAAGCACTCCATTCCCAACTACCTCTGAAATTTCACTGAAGTTTTTTTCTTCCCCTCTTCCTAGGCATACCTGGCTCACTTGAGGAGAAGCATGCACCACAGAAAATACCACAAAGAGATATCGCTGAAAAGTTCCGGAACAACTGCAAATCAGAAGAAACTAATGTAAAAGAAGGAAAAAAAAAAAAGTTCAATTCCAGTGAATGAAACCATACATTATATTCAGACGTGCAGCAGTAACGCTACAAAGACTTCAAAGTACTGGACTTCATTTTCAGGTGGAACCTGTTACACTGGAATTTTTGGACTGTGAGGATTGCCTCACCATCACCGTTATCCCCCTTTTACCCCGTAAGGCGCAGCAAGCGGTGGCCTGCATCAGATGTTTCAAAAGAGGACTCGTAGCTACTCTTTTCCACCCAGAAAACCAGCATGGCTGGGCGGGCAGGGAAAGGCAGAACCCAAAGGTGTTTGGAAACTGCGGGCCAGCCCGGCAGGCAGCGGAGGAAAGTTGTTGTAGGTATGTACCAGCCGCCTTTGTCTGCTCCTCATCCCAAGAGAAGAAGGGGCTGGGGGAGTCTCCAGGCAGGGCACAGCGGCACCGGGGAGCGCATCCCTGCCGTGGCTTTGGGGACTAAGAGGACCCCCGCCTTGCCGTCCGTAGGAAGCACAGAAGCGGGATGGGAAATGCCTCCAGAGCGTTCGCCTTTTAAAAGCGTACCTCACGTCCCTTCTGCACATCCGCAAGAAGTTAGCGTTTCTCTCCCCTCTCTGTGGCTTTTCTCGTCTTTCGGTTTAAGAAAGAGAGTCATCTCCTATGTCATCTTTAATGGCACATCAGCATGTGCATGAATAAATTGAATTCAGACAAATAGGAATATTTTTAGCCAGGATTGTTCCCTCAAGAAACATGTTTGAGCCAGATTTTTGGCCGCCTGCAATTTTGCCCTACTGTTTAAATGGCACAATGCCCGCTCGCAGGCTGGTCAGAGCTTAGGGCATAATTGTCAAACCAACAGTGGTTTAGATGTGCAGTTCCACTACAGTGGAAATTATATTTCCCCTGATATGGAAATCCTTTCTTTTTGCATCATTGAACAGTGCAAACACCAGTTTCTTTCAGTGCAACAGAGGTGAGTCATATGTATAAGATAAATTTAACAAAAAAAAAAAAAAAGAAATTTAAAGTAGAGAAAGAAAAAAAATCCTGAAGAAACTACTACTTGATGCAAATAATGTAGGCTGTTTAACAAGAAGTCCCTGAGCACCTATGAAATTGCTGGCAATTTATATAAGAGGAAGAGTCTAAAAGGCATTAGTCATTAGTGACGAGTGAAAAAGAAATGGGGGGAGGAGAAAGTTATATACAACTCTCTTCTGCTCAATGCTGAGGTGTGGTGTTAAGAAAATGAGCATATGATGTATTTTGCAAGACTTTCTTTACTTCAATCAAACACACCAACTATGTGACTGCAAGATTAAAAGAAAATAAAACTTTCCTCTCAGCTGCTGCCTGCTCTTGACATGAAACAAAACCAACGCAATGATTCTTTTGGCTGCTGCGGACAGAAATCTGGCAATTTGGTACAATCATACCAGTACAGACAGCGGACTTGCAGGTTTTCCTTTAAGAGACTGTAGTTAGCATGGTGGTATCAGTACATCTGCGAGAATCTGTTTCCCCTCTGTGTGCATGACTCATTGTTCCTCCAGTGAATGCTCCATTTAGTCATTAGTGCTTTGTCAGTTTGGGACACCTTCCATAAATAGGCACAGCAGGAGTATTCATTTCATTTTCCATGGTGAGCCACGGGATAGAGAGAGATGTGAGATGAAATGCCTCATATCCGAGCACTGATATCATCATTTCATCTCCCTAGAACTCAACTCATGCAAGTCTTCTGGAAACAACGACAAGAACTTCAAAAATTGGATCCTTAACTCATAAAATTCCCCCCAAAGACCCATCCCACATGCACAGGCATGCACCTCCGCGACCCTCACCTTTTCTTTCACAGTCGACGACGATTGGAAAATCATCGATGGCTACATGAGCGCCACGTATAAAGATGTGCATCTCACGAATTTTATTTTCTGCACTTCATTTTACTATTGCCTTTGTAAAGGCATAGGTGAGAGAGCACACATATAATTATCATTCTGTTCACACGCAGTTAGCTGCAATGTCTTCGTTCTCCATGTTGCTGGAAGTGCCCCAAGCATGGACTGTGTAGGGAAGGAAACATGGCGTGTTCTCCTTCCCTGACGACTGAGCCTCAAGGCAAACTGTCCACATCACCACATGCAACACCAGGAATTTGAGGCCATAATGGTGGCTTTCTTCTTCGTTCTTGATGTGCCCGATCAAGAACTTGTTCCTGAATAAAAACGTATTTATTCTGAAATGAACTAATATATGCTTTAGAGCAGGATTCAGCCACTTCTCCTCCCTTTCTCCTCTCTTCATGAGAAACATCTGAATTCATTGAGAATCAGATTTTGCCATAATACAAAAAGAGAAATAAAGTTGTTGGGTTTTTTTCTTGTTTGTCAAAGAAAACACTTTGTTCTGCCTGAAATCATAAGGTCTTTTTTGGGGGACACATAGGAAAGGCAAAAAAAAAATGGAGGGTTAGATCCTAAGAGGATGAGATAAAGTATGTCTTGTGGGACAGGGTCAACAGGAGAGCTTCCTCGTTTTCTTTCATTGGATGCTTAGTGGGAGCGCTAACCCAGGATGTGGAAAGTCACGTTCAATTATTTCCTGTTAAGGGGACTTCTTCCCAGTATAGTTACGTGATGAAGATGTGGTGAGTAATGTGAGAAGAGGCACTTTCATTCTCCCTGTGGTAGCTACTCTGTTTTGCATAAATTTAAGTAGGGTCTGGAACAAAAGATTTTCCGTCACTTCTCAGAAGTGTCTCCTCACACTGTTGCCCAATATTTTTCTGGAAAATCTATTATGAATCAAAAAGTGCTCCACCAGTAGCATGCTCATGACGGGTCCCTGGTTGGGAGTGACGGCATTAGCCCAAGTAGAGGATTTTCCCAGGAAAGGCCCTCTCAGTTCTTTCTGTCAGAAATATTCCCATTTGCATGAAATACCACAAGTAAGAATAACTCTTTAGCGTATGGGATAGAACACTTCCCTGAGTGTTAAAGAGGGATGATCTAAGGGGACGGTTTAAGAGGAGGGAGATGTACTGCAATATGGGTAGTTACCTTAATCAGTGGGCAGGTGAGTTAATCACGGAAACAAGGACAAGTCTTCTGTCAGTGTGGTGAGGCCAGTAATGCCCTCTTCTTTGAAAAACCCTTTCCAGCTCTAGCTACTCGGTGAATTTGACTCAAATTGACAAGTAGTTTTGCAATGACAAACCCATCTTTTTCAGTACAGAAATTATTTGTTTTAAAAGATGTTTTTGCAATGGGCTAACCCGAATCTGCCCTTAATTAAATGCAGATTTCAGTGATATATAGGTATGGACTGATCTTTAATAGCTTCTTATATTCCCATCGGGTGACTGAAGGATTCCTTTCACGATTGGGAGCGTCAGAGAGGACCTGACTGTTTGACAGCATGGTCCCAGTGATATGTTTCAAATTGGAAACAGCAGGGTGCTATGCCCAAATGATCAGTCCTGCTGAAGGCAGGATTTCTGAGATTAGGTGCAGAGCCCTGCTAATACGGCAATGTTGTTTTTAAAATCCGCACTAAGACCTACCATACTACATGCCCCCCCAAATGGCAAAGGGTTGTCTGAATACCAGGGCCACCAGTGCTATCTTGGAGATCTCCGCACAAGGTTCATTCCACCCCATAGATATACCCCACAGGCAGCCAGGTTTCCATTTCCTTTGCATAGGATTTAGGTTGTCTTAAATGCCTACGCAGTTACTTAGAAGAAGTTTCTTCCCTTCCTAAATTTGCATGTCATATTACTCCCAGCAAAATTAAAGGGAACAGCTTAAGAAGATAGACTTATTTTTGGGTAGGGGTCAATGAAGTAACATAATTATTTTCTGTCTGCACTGAAACTATATACATTTCAACAGTCCCAATTTATATTCTGTTCCAGAATATATGTAAAACAAATTACAGTGACAGAATTTAAATTAACACATGCTTTATACACAATGGAGGAAACATTCCTTCTCCATGCGTTGAAATCAAATGTGATTTTGTATAGACAATCCTGATATATGTTTGCAAACATCCCCTAAAATGTCATTACACTGTGGAAGGATTAAAAACATTGAATCATGTGGTGACCTTTCAGTAGAACAGAGAGTTTAACCCTCAAGCAAAATTTACTGTTGAGAGTTCACTGTCTCTTAATTTAGTGCACTTCTTACTATCAAGCAGAATGCAGAATTACATTTTTGCCTTTTATTACCACCAAATTAATTATGTTAGAGTCACTGTTTGGGTAAAAGTAGCATATTCTGAATCATGTTGGGTCTATTTTGAGTCTCTGCTGGCTAGTGCATCTCATTACACATCAAGCTATATAACACTCAGCATACTTGGCTCCTAAAATATGGCAGTGGTTTGCCTACCGTAAAGCCGTAGCCGAGGAAGACATCCTACCGCACACATGAAAGTAGTGGTATGATATGATATATATGCCTATCATATTCTTACTCAGAGATTAACGATGATTAACCCTACGCTTTTGTGGGACTCACAGCGTGAAGTCAGCTTTCCGATAAAATGAGCAATAGGTCCTGTTCCAAGGAATCGGTTACTTTTTTCCCTTTGTTTGCTTTTAATTTCTGCATGGTTACCTAGCATACAGCTAAACAGGAACAGCAACAAACTCAAATTAAAAAAATGATAGAAAGGACGGAAGGAGCAAGGAAAAGAGAAAAAGGAAAAAGCAAACCTCCTAAACAATGCCTCTTTCCGTGACAGCAACTCTCTCTTAACAGCCTCAAGTGTTTAACATATTGAAACAGTACATCTTCCTTCAATGAACTTTAATAACTCTGCCAGGTAAGAAGCTATGCTCCATACTTCTTCATGTTGTCTTTTCCCTTCAACATATCTATACTGATCTCCTCATCTGGTCAACTTTACAGCTCCGGTGTTTGGAGACCAGTGAGCACAGTTATTACCATCATCAATAACCTGTCCCACTTTCTCCTCTTCATTTCTCAACCCTTCTCTTTCCCCTTCAAAATCTAATAATAGCTCCTTGCCATGATAGCTGATCAATACAAGAGGGCACCTGTTCACTTTACTCAACACACCATGCTAAAGTAACATGACAAAGGAACAAATATGATTCTGCCTGAATTGTGTCAAGTAACAAGAAAACTATCCAGGAAGTTTCCCTTCGGGGCAAATTTCATGAAACGCTACAGATAACCAATTTTTAGACATAGAACTAATCTCTTTCATCTCACTTTCTCTTTTGCTTCAGGTATGATAGCTGGAAACATTAATACAGACAAACTTCAGCTGGTTGTTGCAGCACCAGGGCTGCAGCAGCCTGCGAGTCAGCCTACCGTGTTAGCACCTAAATCACCATAATGAATGAAATGAGGGAAGTGTAGTGTTCACCCCCACGCAGAGTGGAGCCATTAATATGCACACAGAGATTAGCTTTAGAGGGCTTATAAAACCACAAGGAGCAAAACATTTGCGTGTCCTCTTTGACTAGAGTTTTTTTTTTTTTTTTTTTTTAAAGGAACGTTAATTTGTGTTTTAAAGACCTGGTCCATACTGAACAACATTAATCCTGCTTTTTCCACAAATAGATATTAATGCATTATCAGCTATTCATTGACACTTGCAGGCAAAATGTTTTGTTGTATATAGTTCACATCAAATGTATATTTGAAGTGTATGCTCACAGACACACACACTTCATAAAAAATGCAGTGTTGTACATTAAGCCCTCTGCTAAGTCAGTGAAAATATTTGATAATAAAATATCACTAGTCAGGTAAATCAGAACTGCTGAATCACTGTCCAGACAGGAGAATGACAGAGCCCTACAGGAAGCAAGAGACGCTGAGTGAAAGAACTTGTTTCAGTTCTCTGATTATTGTCAATGATTTGCCTGGTTAAACTTTTATGACATAAGACTCAGAAGTTGACCTAAAATTTTCATATTAGAGAACATTAAATACTAAACTACCTACTTCATTTCCATCCCCCAAAATAAATCATTCTAATTAATTAAGGTTTTGCAGCCTTCTCTGTGCAAAGGACCTATGCCACTGCCAAACAACCCAGGCTTTTTCTGCATAACTATACTAGTACATCTCAAAACAACAGTAAAAGGCAGTACGAATGAAAGCCATATTACATTATCGGATTTAGCTTAATTCTTCTTTTCCCATCCCAATTTCATGTTTTAGAAATGAAAAAATTTGGAATTTTTTCTTTTTGTATACTGACTGCACAATCAATTCTAAACCAAAGGGATATTTCTTTTTCTGTGCAAAAATAAACCAATGCTGTAAGAATTTAAATTAACAGTATGCTTTGTAAAACACTAGCAGTTGGCTAAGCACAGACTGACTTTTTAAATGCATAGCCTGACACAACTGAACAGAAGCTAGCCTTACATTATTTCAGCACCTATTCCCGGTATGACAACTGAAACTTCAGGACACTGTTAAATTTCATTTTCCATTTTTAATTCCGATCACTGTTTTCCTGTTACATTGATACTACTGAAATGATAGCAAAAAGATAACTCAAGAGGTTGGCTGGTATTTGAGGAAGTATGTCATGTGGTTTTAGAGAAGTGTTTTATCTTTTTGATACAGATGCTAAGAATTTTCAGTAACTAAAAAATAAACCCTGAAAAAATATTTAATATTGCTACTGAATGTGTTTGATCCTTCCCTATGGTGCTTTTTTGGTGTGTGGAGTCAATTAAAATTCTTTTATTTTACTAATAATAATGCATCACTTTCTTCTTGATTTGCTGTAACATAACATTTGCAGGCTCAGATAAATGCTGGGGCAGCTCTCGGGCTGTGAAAGTTCAGAGAGTATGTTGCTCTTCTGTGACTAAATATGTCAATGCCTAGTGTTTTCCTACTAATACCTAATCATTTCTGGTATTTTTTATGACTACAGCCTCAAGTTGTAGCCTTAATTACATAAGAGATTAAGAAATATTTTCTGTTGTGATGACGTTGTCGTTTTATTTTGAAGTAACACACACACCCCTTTGCACTACAAATAGTTTTATTAGTTTTTTAAATACCTGTTTCTTTTCATGATTTAGCTAGGTTAAATATTTATGCTATGCTATCTACAAATCCCACTGCAAGCCTTTTCGGAGGTAATGGGGAAGAGGTTTTTTTCACTAAGTGACAACCTTTTTAAGTAGAGCTGTATTGATTTATTTTCTATATTTAAGCCTCCAAATTATTACATAAATTTTATCATGTGCTGGAGAGGCAGTCCTTTTTCGCTGTGTTAATTCGCTGGTTTTACGGTTAGGTGAATGTGTGCCTTCCTGCGCTGGCTGGTATTTCTGTCTGGCTGCAGTGACACCTACTGATGGCAGAACCCTTGAACTGGAGGCGAGGATGGCCAGCCCAGTTCATGGATTTTCATAATGTTTCAAAGAGAGAGAGAATAACCCACAAGGAACCTATTGGCCAGAGGCATCACAATCATTCCTAAAGCCTTCCCCCCCCCCTGCCGGTTAATCGAGAATTGACGTTCTCCCCAGTCAGCAATGGCAAAGCAAGGAGTGGACCTGACGGCAAGACCTGACGATGGCCAGTTCCTGGCTTATTTCATACTCATGTCTCTCTACGCTTGTTTCGAACATGTTTTTGTAATAGCAACTGCTCTGCCACCCTGGGTTCACTGCAAATGTTTCAAAAGGCAGCCAGTTCTCCGCTCTCCCACCTCTCCCAGACTTTCGTCCACATAATACTATTGTTAGCAAAGAGTACAGCTCTGGCTGCAACCTAAACCACAACACAATTAACGAAATAATTACTCCAAGTGACACTGCATTCTGCTCATAGTTAAGTGGTTTTTAAAAAATAACGTTAATTTCCACTCTTGGAACATCTGTGACCCATTCACAGGGCTGCTAAGGAAAAGCAACATTATTGCTGTAAAGCCAAGACCCCCTCCCACCCCGCTCCACAGATGCACACGCGTACTGCCTCCCTCCCTCCAACACACACACAAACAAGACACACTTCTTTTTCTTTTTACCTTTCTGACTTTGGAAAAATGACAGAAAAGTATCTTAATTTAAGACAGTGACTCCCAAGGTGCTCATTTTCACTCTGCTCTGGCACAAGATGCATGCAGTCAGTGTTTTTCTTTTCCAGTGCATCATGTGGTAGCACCGAGACTAGTTTTCAGGTTTTCATGTTCTTTAAGCAGTACGTTTTCCCTATTTTATTTTCCATTTCTTTCACTCTTAGAGCGCAAAGGAGAGCTGTTCATGCCTTTCTCTACACAGCACGAGTCTTTTTCACTTGCTCTTGGCTCTGGGTCAAATATTCATGCGTTATTAGTGTAAAATCTTTGCAAGCAAAAAGCCACTCTGCTGGGAAACCAGCACACTGAAGAGCACGTTCCTTTTGGTAGTAATTAACTGTAATACTGTGAAAGAGTTCAAACAAAGGTGTAAACAAAACATGAAAATTTACAGCACCGTCTTTTTTTTCACCTGAAATGAGAACTGTCTGCGTGTATATCTTTACTTATATAGGATACACTGCAGTTATAAAGCTGGGGGGGGGGGGGGCGGGGGGGGGGGAAGAGGAACACTAAACATAATTTAAACAAGTAATAAGAACTTAATTTGCTCAAACTGTCAAAAGTATTGCCGACGTTGCTGCACATGACAAAACTCATCACTTCATCACGATTGCCTCAGAACAATATGACTTAGCTTTGAATAGCTGTCCTTAAAATCTGGCAATAGAAAACAAGTGCAAGGCACCCATTAACACAATCTCAAAAAGTTAAAAGGAAAAGGAGTTGTGCTCCAGGAACCAATTACGATGTTTGCTACTCGCTAGTGCCACCACATGGAGTGATATTTGAATATAATCCAACCGTTATAGAACCAGGGAACTGTCTGTAAATAATACATTGTATACCATGCTTCCGCAAGACAGCAGAGAAAGATATATAATCTCCTCTCTACTGTGCGAAGCTCAGACTGCGCCCTCGTGAAAGTGGAGATGTCCCATTTCTAAGAGCATGAATGCACTGTAGTAAAAGCAGAACAGTCAAACGGCTTTATTCCTCCAATAAAAGAAAGAACCATTTGGTAAAAGGATGCATTACACATTTTCTATTTAAATCAGTTTATAAGAAACAGATGTTAAGTTTCCTTTGGTAAGAAAAAAGAGGGGTTATAAATGAATTAAAGTGACTTCTCGGTGGATCTTCTAGTCTTCTTTGTTCCTTTAAAACTTCACGTCAAAAGTGAAGCAAACTGAGATATAAGGTGCTACAATAAGCTAGCATAAGAAGGACAAACTATATTTAACTGCCAGTGCCATAAAACACGCCAAAGCTTCCTGTGCTATACCACAAGAATCAAACATGTGCAATGCAAATACTTATTAAAACAAAGGGACTGTCAAACAAGAAATACCTGTGGTGTTGCCTTATGCTGGCAAGGGCAGAAGAGAGACAGACAAAACGACTGCGTAACGAACCTGCGGTGGTGTAATTTCAGGTTCCTGTTCGGCTGAAGATACAGTACAAGCCGGCTGCAGCACTTGTATGGAAGAGGTTTACAGGAAATATTTTGGGGACAACACTGATCTAGGCTAGGGAGATACTTAACTACATGCAAGACAATCAGCCGGCTCAAGGCTTTCTTTGTATTTCTTAGCATTTGCTATATATAAGAGTTGTTGGCTTTTTTTTTTTTGTTTTTTTTTTTTGTTTTTCCTCCTCATGGTGCTAATGTCCTTAAAAAAGCCTTAATTAAATATCAGCCTCCATGGTCTCAGGACAGTGTTTCACGCTCAGCCATTTCGGATCAGGCGGGCTCGGGCTCCGTGCGGGAATGCTGTCTCCCACATGGCTCCACTGAACTCATCCTTAACGATCTACTCCCGCTTACCTAACTTCAACACTATTTTTCCTGAGACTGCATTAATGAATCCAATAAATAAAGCATTGTATCACCCATGCAGTATAGACATTAATTTTAGAACAAAACATTAATCAATTTAAATTTATGTACTAATGCAGACACAATCAATTTGAACTTCTTATGACAATTAACAAAGCTTTTGCTACATCCCTAAAACACACTGACCCATCAATTATGGTTTGCATCAAACTAATGCTAATGGTACTTCCTTCTTCCTTAGGCTGTCAGCAGCCTACCTGATTGGTCAACTTCAATGCAGCAGATCAATTAATATAAATTATACATGCACGGAAAGATGGGTTAATATCATAAGTTCATTTAATTAATTGTGTTTGATTAAATGAGGTACTTTCATTAGCCCTCTTAGCCATGAACCATATATACATCATAATCCTTTTACAAGCTCAGCCGTCCAGACACAGACCTGACATTGGGAGCATATTCAAATTACCAGCCGCAGCCATGCAAACCTCCCTGCATAATTAACAACTAAACGAGCTGCAGTCACTTAAGCTGAAAAGAAAACTGTTCACATCAACCTCTCTGATACTGTTTAAATTGAAGATGTCATGGGTAAAACAAAGGTGAACAGACAATGGTAATTAAAAATTAAAAAGGACAAGGGGGATTTGCTACTAATGGAAGCAAAGTGAAAAGAGGGCTAAGGGCCTGGTTCTTAAAAAAAAAAAAAGAAAGAAAGAAAAAAAAAAAGAAAAAGGATGCTGGTGTTAGGTGATTCTGCTCTTGCTCCTATAAGAGCGAGCCAGGGTGAGCAGTGTATGTCAGGCTTCAGAAGGAAAATGATAGCTTAGCACCGAGATCGTCCTACGGCTGGGTGAGCTTATAAGAAACACTACATTAACAACAAGGGAAATCCGAACACGGGCACAGCCAAGCACTTTGGTTTTACCCCATATGGGGAATGAGCTATTTCTATGGGAAACATTGCATTTTCCTCAATTTGAAGAAAAGTCTAAAGAACAGTCTAAGGCCTGCCTCTTTGGCTTACCTACCCACTGTGAAAATAATTCTTTACAATGAACTTTCCTAGAAGTAACTTATCTGGGTCCCGACATGAAAAAAATACATAAACCTGAAGAAAGTTTTTCTCTCTTCCTTGGTTCAATGCCTGCTCTTCCAGGCACAGTTTAATTCACAGCTGTGCTCAAGATACAGCAAATGCTGCGGCTCTACAGCAGTGAGAACATAAGCACGAATACGAAACTGCAGAAGAACTTGCTGACTACAAGTCAGCAGCATCGCTTTGTAACAAAAATACTGGCATAATATCCTGACGTCATTCTACATGTTAAATACAAAAGAAATACATGATGGAAGACCATGGGCATCCAGGGCTTCCAGCTGTTGGTTCATTATCTCTGGTAAAAATATGTATTCATTACGATTATATTCCAAGCAGAAAAGCACAGGTGCGATTTTTCAAACCAGCAAGTTATTATAAATATATTTCAGCGTTTTCTCAATAATTTCAATATTAACAATTAGTTATTGCAAATTATACTGCAGACACACTTAAAAGAAGGCATTAAGGTATCAGGTCTCCCTGGTACACAATAAAAAAGTCATGTTGTGGACTAGTCAAACTTCCTTCAAAGTTAATTTCAGCATCTACCGTTTGATAAAAACCTCATTACGGTGGAATTCCTTCGAATTCATGAAAAGCATTAGCAGACTGTCTGCCCACGAATGCTGCCCGGTGTAAAACAGAGAAAGGGCACTCTGGGGTAAAACAGTATCAGGGGAGAGCAATGATAGAAAGACAAAGGAGACTCCAGAGTAATGTTGACTAGCCATGACTTCCAAAAGACATGAGTTACTTTGTGTTAGCTGTCCTGGAAACTCCCAGGAACTTACTGCTTAATGTCAAAGTTATGCAAGCTGTCCCATTCTTCAGCGCAGTGATGCTGCGCACAGGGATGCTCTGCGGCAAGATCTCTGCTGTATATGGACCTGGGACATGAATGTCCTCGAAGCATATATTTTGACCACAAGCCCTCACGTGAAAAAAATCTTGCTCTGGTCACAGTAAAACAAACTACTGCCTTAAAATAAACAAAAAGCAGCAGTTTCTGTGAGAGCCCAGCATTTTGGTAACCAGAATTCCACGGTTCCTGTTTGAAACTATCACAGTGCAAGACCATGACTTGTTCTTGTGATGTACACCCACTATTTGTACTCTTCTGCTCTTAGACCGTGGGGCTGGATTGCAGTATTAATGAAAACGATCATCGCGTTTTGACAAAACTGAAGAGAAGAACTGCCACGTTACTATATACACTGAACTAAATATCAGACATATTACTCAGCATTGTTATCTGCATTATACTGCTAAGACAGCATTGACTTGGGAAGGAGAGCGACCACACAGGAACTGCCCTGCTGTCATTGAATTTTTATAAATAATCATTTGTAGACCTATGATGGGTTAAATATCCCCAAATTCCAACAGGTACTTTACTGCATACATCTGTCTTTAAGCCTGTGTATACTTCCAATAAATATTAATAAATTCACTTTATTCATTGGCTTAAGTAGAGGGAGTAACAGTACAGTTTATCCAGGGAATTGTAGCTCACAATGCCTCATGCTCGCAAAAGCAAGCATAATTAGAACTTGATCTCTTATTAGTCTATTTATCCAGGGCATGTTCCTGTTTGAGTACTTGAGTGGAGAAGAAGCTGTGAATCCCAGCTTCCCTAATTTTTACATTGGTGAAGTTCCCATTCTGGGACACAGGTGTGGAACCAAGAAATGAGCTGCAAGCAGTTTCAGGGTGAGAAAGAAGGAGAAATACAGTCTGAGCATAGTGACTATCAAACAGCATAGAAAAACATCCCTGCAACCACGGTGTAATGTCAATAATTTGAAGAGTAATCCAAACAGATGCTTAATTCACGTAATGACAACCTATGTCTTGTTATAGTTTGCCTTCTCTCTCGTACACATTTGTTTTCAAAGTGTAACCTTTAAGAATTCAATTCCTGGAGTTTAACTAATCTGCTTTCTCTACTAAAGCATGAATAATATTCTTAAGTATTGCTAATTCAGCATTGAAAAATAAATTACACTTTAAGCCAAACAATTAACCCACAACTTCAAAATGCTTCTATGTTTCAATGAACGTCGCAAGGAGAAATAATGAGGCTGCCCCCTCTGCTGCCCTCATCTTAAAATCTATGAAAATTTCACAGGATCGAGTAATATTAAATCAAGTTGCTGCTGACTCAAAACTCCGTCCAATAACTGATCATAAAAGCAGCCTTTCTCCAAGTTTTAAAATTATTCCATAGCGGCTTTTCCTTGGGATATTCCCATAAAAGATGTACCACACACTCCTGTTGGCACGACACGTGTCAAAAGCTGTACCTTACATCCTTAGGGAAATATACCGCAATCCAACATGGCTTGTTCAGAATTTGGTGCTAATCTTACATCTTTATTCCACTGAAAACATTTAAGTTATCTTTGATTAAAAAAAAGTCCAGTAGGGTTCAAATCCCCCTTCTGTAAAGCTAAGGAGAAAAAAGCAGCAAGCAGTTCATATGGTTTTCTTGTAAATGATTCCAACCTGTGACCCCAAACATCCCAAGTCTGTCCATATTCACTGGAGCATATCCAGAAAAATGTAGAAAACAGAACTGAATTTCTAACGTAAAGATGGGGAAAGTAAAAACAATGATAATAACAATCATAAACCCAATTGCATTGTAAGTCTTTCTCATGAGCTGAATAAGAGCGTAACTATTTTCTTTTCCTTTGCAATTGAAATGTAATATTTGTGCTCTGTGCTTTCTCTGTAACACGTGGAGGTATTGCTGACATTTAAGGGCTGCAGAGAATTCAGAAACATCTTCTGGTTTAGGTGTTAGTGAGGTCGTCAACAACTGTAGAAGAAATACTGAGTCCAGAAATTGCATTTCAACTAGAGAGGAAGTTTTCTGGTACTTTTTTTTTTTTTTTTAGTCAGATTGGATCATCTTTACCTTAAGCTTCTGAGACTTTATTAGTGTACATTACAGTCTTCATGGTTTTAAAGCATGGTACGTTTTCTTCTTTTTATTGATAATGTTTTGCTCTTAGATTAGATTTTTGCCTTCTCAAAGAATATTTTAACCTAGTTTCACGTATACACAGGCATTTACAATTAAAATTATCAAGAAAATATCAGGTAAGCCAAATAAAAAATTAAAATAAGGGACCATAGGAGGGTATCCAACATATTCTATATGCCAAGTGACATCCAATCCAATATACACTTCATGTTTTTTCTACTTATTTCTTAATTTTATCAACAGCTTTGCTGTGTTAGCAGGGAATATTAGATAACCTTCAAAGCCTACCAGGTAGTTATTACATTTTTATAGTTTAAAAAAAAACAAAAAAAAAACCCAAACAAAAAAACACCAAACAAACAAAAAAAAAACCAGTTATAAACAACTAGTGGCTGGCTTCCAAATTAATTATTATAACAACTTTCAGCAAATTAACAGGTAACACCTATTCCTCATGCTGAAAGAGCTTCTAACATTATCATTGGCATTGAGAAGTCCAAAGCCCTGGCTCTTGCGTACAGACCTTCCGTATTTAGCAGGCTTTGCCCTCACAAAAAAAAAAAAAAAAATCTTCCTAAAATATTGTCTTTTATAACTTTGAAGATTTTAAATCTTCTAATCAGTATCATCAGCAACACATCTTCAACTACAAAAAATTTAATGTCATGCTACTTTTAATTCTTGTGAGCTATCCTACAGACATCATTAAAACCTATGCAACTTCTTGCAAAATACACAGTTAAGCGTAAAAAAGGGAAAAAGTAATTATTTTAAATGGCCTTTATATGGTCACCCAGATATTTTCCTTGGTGAAGACAGACAGAACTTTACTGATATCTAAACTAAAGGACATCCTGAGTCCATGTGCTAGATATTTAGAATCAAGTCCCATGCTCTCGTAAACTCAGGCCGCACAACAGAAATCACAGACAGTACATCGGTTTGCAGCAACTCAAAATTCAGACCTCATATACAATGCACATAGAATCATAGCTTCATTTGGGTTGAAAAAGACCTTTAAGATCATCGAGTCCAACCGTAAACCTAATGTTAAGCCCATTAAGGCTCAAAATGCCTATTTAGAAACCAGTCAAGTATTGAGATTCTTCTTTCTCTGAATCAGAGGCTTTTTATATATTTAAAACAAAATCAGGCTACTGCCATTACTTCCAAGCCTGGAAGAACTGGTGTGTTATATAGAATTCACTGGAGCGTGCCTTTCTTTCCAGCTTTGTAAGTAATAGCAGTGCTCCAATTTTTGTATTAAATACATAGAAAAAAGTCTTGATTTTTAAACCATAAAGAGAACTGAAAGCTCTTTATAGTGAGGATCAGTTTCCTTCGATTGATTTTAAAAGTCCATTTTCTGTCTCAGGACTGGCAATGTGAGAGGAAAAGAGAAAGGGTGAAGGAGAACAACTGTCTCTCTTTAGAAAATCATGAAATTCATTGCAAGAAATAAATCTGACAGGGGAAATAGAAAACCCCAAACTTTGCATTATTCTGTTTTTTGACAAGTGAACCTTTTTCCATTTTTAGTTAGGTTTACATGAGTCTTGTCAAGAATCACTGTTAACACTGACAGCTTTATTATTTCTTAATTTCTTTTACTGTTATTGGAAACACTATTTGCACCACATAGGCTAACGTAATTATAACACAACGATAGGGGTGAAGAGAGCAATATTTTTGTTGCTACATGTTAAGAATGAAACTTGGCAGTGCAAGCACTGCATTTTGCAAGTGTATGTGTGCATGTGCTGGAAGAGGACCACATTTTCCTCTTAGAGGCAACAGTTTATAAAGCTTTGCATTCACAGTCCAAAAAAATTTTGGCCATAATTGAAAGAAACATAAAAACATATTGCCTGTTTCAGTAAAACCCATCTTACACACTAAGTTCTTTTAAAATTGTTTAACATCAAACTTGTTCTCTGCTCACAGAAAACGCTTACTGGATTATAGAAATAAACTACTTATAGATGAAAACCTCCCCACATACAAACACGTACACATGCGTGCTTTGCATTCTTAAATATGTATTTCAACAACATTTTTTGGTGAGAACACCCATTACAATATTCACCCAGGAAAACATCTACTGGAATCATAACTACCCTTCTACAGGGACTGAGAAACTCATTTTATGAATTTTGAAACCTAGCTATGCAGGCAATACTAATTTTTAGCTTTTTTTTTTTTCCTTTTTCTTTTAAATTTAGTAGTATTTTGATATTCTGGCTGTCATGTAACTTCAGGCAAGTAATCTGAAGGATGTAAATGTAAAGCTACCAGCAGCTGACTCCTCCAGTCATTTACCAATGTTTTTATAAGTGGAGTGGCAGTAGTATTGAAAGGTGTAGGGAAAGGACTATAGTGCTTAATGGCCACTAGCATAAAAAAGCATACTAGTCTTCAGAAGCACTGAAAACTCAAATGAACGCTATATATCCACAGTCATAATTTCAAAATTTTCAGTGCTAAATTCCAAATTACATAAGAAGATTTACCATGACTTCATGTAATCTCTGAAATGATGACTAGAAGCAATAACCTGTGAATGCTGACCTGGCTGAAAGCAGAAACTTGGTGATTAGAAAACCAGACCGGGAATCCAGAACTAGAACCAGGGCTAGCCCCAGTGTGAAGCCCTAAGAATGTCCCAGGCTTCAGGCTCTCACCAGCACAAGAAATGCCAAATTAAATTCAGTAGAAGCAAAAGCAATTCAACGATTGAGTGAGAAGAAAGAAGATCCCATGCCTTGGCCTCTGTACTAAACTACTCCACTCCGGGACTTTTCAGACAGAGGTTGTCTTCCCCTTTTTATCACAGACTTTCCTTTTGCCCCTGGGCAAATCACTGATGGTCCCATGTACCTCATTTTGCAACTGGGACAACTGTCTGCTTCCACACCTCAAATCTGTGCTGCCAAACGCACACGTTAATGTATAGGAAGGACTTACAACTCCAGTGAAGGAGACCACCAAAGGAATTTCAGTGTATATGATACTTGGATGCAAATTCAACTATAGTAATGGAAGTTCAGCTCCATAGGATTTTGAAACACCTGAATTGGAAGGAAATTTGCTGGCTCTTGCTAAAGAAGGAAACTGACTCTAAACAATAATTTATTTTTTCTGTACGTACTACAGAGAAGCATATTCTTTACAAGTAGTAAAATCCACAAAACAAGGCATGAAAAGAAATCCCTGCCTCAGAGAGCTTGCCAGCTTCGCATAGAGGTGTCGTGGCAATGTGGAAGTATTCCTTTGCCTTCTGAAAAAGGGGTGTCCCCTCTCCCAAAACAGCTGCCTTACGGCTATTAGTAGATCCAATGTTAGCGCCAGCACTTCGCAACTGCTAAAACTTTTAGCAGAAGGCTTCTGTGAAAAAAAGTTCTCTGTGATTAAGTCCAGGTGCTGGCAATAGAAACAGGGAAATCTGTCCATACTTACCTTTCCTTTAGCGGAATGATTTTAATCACGAACAGTCAAGAAAGTATTGGAAATCATTCCTGTGGTGCTTGCACCTCCAACAACTAACCCCCATTGACAGCAGAGGACGTCTAAAGCATGTAATTCTATGACATGTTTTAGAAATAATGAGGTGTTGAAGACCACACTCACGTGGAGGTTCTTGAATGCTTCTCCGTCGCCCTACTTTATACGGTCTTGGCCCACACAAGTGTCCCAGCTGGGTCCACATCCCTGACTCCAGCTAGGCTGGATGGGGAGATGAGGGATGAGGCTTGGTTCTCACAGCTGGAGCCACACTCGACTCTCTATGCTAACCAGCAGGAATTGCACTCTGAAGGCTGCACCTTCAAACTCCTTCTTACTGGGAATTCAGGCATCTCGCTCCGAACTACTGGAAGAGGTTTGTCTCGAAGGCAAGAGCCAAAGTCCATAATTGTTCAAAAACAAAAGAGTTGGGAATCTTTCCCTCCCTGCAATATGACAAGAAGCAATTAATGCACCCACGCAAGATGCTCAGTTTGATCCTTGTTCGGGATCCATCTCCAGTTTCCCAAAAGAGTACACTGCTTACCCAGCTGCAGGTTTTTCCGCAGTGCCTATTTCTCCCAGTTATCCCCCTCGGTCTTCATGACATGCTTAAAAATACATACGCGATCTTTCTCTCTAATCCAACGAGTGACTTTCTAGCTCTGTTATTCATTGGGATGAGAAGCCTGGATACCAATTTTGCTTCAATGATTATTCAATCTACAATTTTTAAACGGTCCCTGGAGGAGGGATTACAACAGGCACATCTCCCTCCCAGCTGCCTGCCCTCATCACTGAGTCAGAGTTGTGTATTTGGCTAGATAAACGCCCTAATCATTAGGTTAAGTATTCAGATGCACTTTCTATGCAGCTGACGTACTTTTAATGTAACCTACATAGAGAGTTGTCAGAACCAGCAAAGCTGCCCCTCTCACTACACTGC